>NC_057799.1:335912002-335914232 GCF_018294505.1 Triticum aestivum
GTCATCTGTCTCTGAATCCTCCTGTGAGGAGCTATCTGTAACCAGCAAGACATGCGCTTCGTCAGATAGCATTGTCTGCTCTGAAGACCTTGTTACCACTCCAGATTTTTCCATGACCGTGCCGAATGGCTGATGCACAGGAAGAGTAATTGAATGTACTAAAATTGTTGACAAATTTAACACGTAATAAAAAATGATGTCATGATATAATTCACATATAGGATGACTGGCTAACCAGGGTGGCATTGCAAAATTCACATATATGATGCCTGGCTAAACAAGATGGCATTGCATGATTCACATATACGATATAGAAACTAAATAGATGGCATTGACACAAAGCATGTCTAAACTAAGCATATGACATCTTTGATGTATACAGTAAGCAATGCAAGGCACCATATGCATGATATTACCAACATCAGCATGCCAAGTTAGAGCAAAGACCTCATGGGGTAAATAGGAGTTGTCTTCTGCTTCTGAATCCCCCTCAGAACAGTTATCTTCCTCTTGATTACGATCCGAAATGGGTGGAGGTGGGGCTGCCTTTGCGCCCACCATGGAGCGACGTCTGCATGAAATTTTATTGCCATGCAAGGCTCGTCTCTTTTGCTCTACATGTTCAGTTCCATTGTGTACAATAACTGACATGCATAGGAATAAAACATAGTGAGATTATGTAAGGAGTGCATGCACAAATCCAGAGTGATGGTAGCAAACTGTGGATAGACCCAAAACAAATGATAGCAGGCAGATAATAGCTTTAGTTAAAAAATACAGATAATGGCTCCTTTAATGTTTGTTTGCACCCAACATGAAACTCATAGTAGACACCCGAGATTAACCAGATAGTAGACAGATAGTACTGATTGCTGCCCCAACATGTATCCCACAACCATTTAAAAACTCAAGTTTCAGCATAAGTTTGGACCTGAGTTTGAGTCTAATAGGTGAACACGACGATAAATTAGCATGTCATCATATTAAGCAATGCATAACGTAAGTAGACACGGAAGAGTGCGACCTCTCTTGCGGACCCGTGTGGTCCTCAAGGTCATCTGCTCAGTTGATGATGGTAATGCAGTTGTCGTGGTTGCCGGCGGCGGGGAAGAAGATCTGAGGCGGCGAAAGACAGTCTGGAGAGCGGATCCCTGCTGTGGTGAACCCTTCCATCGTTGGAGCAGCTGAGCTGGGGTGGAACACAACACCGCAGGAGCAGGACAAACCACACAAGGTTTTCTTTGACACATATCTGTAACAGAAGCAATTGTGTAAGGGCTTGTTTGAATTTGAGGATTCTAACAATGCAGGGATAGGAAATAGACAGGAATAGGATAGGAATGCACGTGCAAAACAGACAATTTAAAAACACAGGATTTCTGCCAATCTGGGTGTTTGGTTCACAAGAATTGGAAGATCACAGGATGCAAAGAAGCATGGTGAGATTAAGTCAAACCACAAGAAGTGTACAACCTCTTTGGCGAAGACATGTCGATCTCAGCATGATTGGGTTGGCCGGTGAGGATGCTCCAGCTGACTTGGCTGTCGGAGGAGGGGAAGATCTTAGGCGTCTGGAGATGGAGCCCGAGGTACTGCTCCGCTGTGATGGAGGGTTTCGTCGTTGGAGCAGCTCCGGTGAGTTGTACGACGCCGAGGCTGAAGCAGGACAAGAGAGACAACGTTAACCTGAGTGGAATTCTAATAGCATCTCCAATAGATAACGTAAAATACATAACCACAAAGTGCTAGATGTATACATCAGCCGCTCATCTCTGAACTTAACTATCGAAACTGAATTTAACTGTCGAATTTGAACTTAACTGTCGAAACTGAATTTTGCTGTCGAAACTGAATTTTACTGTCGAAACTGAACGCACTAGAGGTGAGGCTACACGTCAGTCGACAGACTTTTTCATCTCTGGTCAGTCGATTTTGCAGTTGTTGGATACGAAATCAAGGGCCTGCAGCTCATCTTCAACCTCCACCCCCTGAACCGCCAGCCACGACCGGCCAAACAGTCGCCCCCCACCGCCCGCGGCCGGCGGTGCGCCGCCCCGCCCGCCCCGAAAACACTCCCCACCGCCCCGGCCATCCCTGTAGGCCCCCCCGTGCCGAGCTTTTTCTCCGGTGATCCCCATGCCACCGCCCCACCACCGCCGGCGACCACCGCCCCCACCCTGAACCCTAAGATAGATAGTGGGGTACCTCTCCGGTGAGCCCCCCTCCCCGC
>NC_057799.1:336214561-336349069 GCF_018294505.1 Triticum aestivum
CGTGGAAAATCCCCATTGGTTGGGGCTGTTAACGGGTTATCAGATGCAAAACCGGACCCGATAGCTTGAAGGCGTTTCGTTACGGTGGATGCCACGTGTCGGTCACCCTTGACGAAAGCACTTCTGTGACGCGCGATTTATCGTCATGGAAGTGGACACTTCCGTGATGATAATTTTGGTAATGTCATGGAACACTTCTACGATAGCACAGGTATGACTATCTTGATTCTGTCATAAAATCATCATGGATGTATATGCATGACAGAAAACGTGACCTACTGTGACAAACACGTATCATCACGGAAGTGTATTTTTTTGTAGTGAAGGAAAAGATCCCATATAATCAAAGCCCCAAACATCAAATGGTTCAATAACAAGTGAATAATTCATAGGCATTTCCGGACGTCTACTAATATTGCCAATTCTTTGGCATTCATAACAAGACAAGACAAACTTACGAGCATCCTTGAAGAGAGTAGACCAATAAAAACCTTATTGCAATACCTTGTGTGCGGTTCTATCTCCAGCGTGGTGTCCTCCGTAAGACTCGGAGTGGCACTTGCGCATGATTTGTTCTTGTTCATGCTTAGGTACACAACGTATAATAACACCATCTACTCCTTCTTCATAAAGATGTGGGTCATCCCAGAAGTAATGTCTTAAATCATAGATTTTTTCTTTTGCTGCTATGTGAAACTAGGTGGTATAAATTTAGCAACGATGTAATTAGCATAATCAGCATACCATGGAGTATTATGAGAAGCATTTATGACAGCTAATTGTTCATCAGGAAAGCTATCATCAATAGGTAGTGGGTAATCAAGAACATTCTCTAACCTAGACAAGTTGTCTGCAACGGGGTTCTCAGCTCCCTTTCTATCAATAATATGCAAATTAAATTCTTGTAACAAGAGAACCCATCTAATAAGTCTAGGTTTAGCATCTTTCTTTTCCATAAGATATTTAATAGCAGCATGATCAGTGTGAACAGTTACTTTGGAATCAACAATATAAGATCTGAACTTATCACAAGCAAATATAACTGCTAAAAATTCTTTTTCAGTAGTAGCGTAATTTCTCTGGGCACTGTCTAGAGTTTTACTATCATAATAAATAACATTCAGCTTCTTATCAACTCTTTGTCGTAGAACAGCACCAACAATATAATCACTAGCATCACACATAATTTCAAAGGGTAAATTCCAATCAGGTGGCTGAACAATAGGTGCAGAAATCAAGGCTTTCTTAAGTATTTCAAATGCTTCTACACAATCATCATCAAAAACAAAAGGAACATCTTTTTGCAAGAGATTAGTGAGAGGCCTAGAAAGTTTAGAGAAGTCTTTAATAAACCTCCTATAGAAACCAGCATGACCATGGAAACTTCTTATACCTTTGATATCTTTAGTACACGGCATCTTTTCAATAACATCTACTTTAGCTTTATCAACTTCAATACCTCTTTCAGAAATTTTATGCCCCAAGACAATACCTTCATTGACCATAAAGTGGCACTTCTCCCAATTCAGACAAGATTAGTTTCTTCACATCTCTGCAAAACTCGATCAAGGTTGCTTAAGCAATCATCAAAAGAAGTTCCGTAAACGGAGAAATCATCCATGAAAACCTCAACAATCTTTTCACAAAAATCAGAGAATATAGCAGTCATACATCTTTAAAAGGTAGCAAGTGCATTGCATAAACCAAACGACATATGTCTATAAGAAAGGTACCTAAAGGGCAAGTAAAAGTGGTCTTCTCTTGATCATCTTTTCACACAGGTATTTGAGAAAAACCAAAATAACCATCTAGAAAGCAAAAATGTGTATGTCTGGATAGTCTTTCTAGCATTTGATCAATAAAAGGTAGAGGGTAATGATCTTTCCTAGTAGCTTTATTCAATTTGCAAAAATCAATTACCATTCTATAACCTGTAACAATTCTTTGTGGAATCAATTCGTTCTTATCATTAGGAACAACAGTAATACATTAGGGACACAATGAACATGACTTACCCATTTACTATCAGCAAAAGGATAAATTATACCTGCCTGCAGAAGCTTTAGTATTTCATTTCTTACCACTTCTTTCATCTTAGGATTTAACTGCCGTTGGTGATCAACAACTGGTTGAGCATCATGCTCCAATTTAATTTTGTGCTGACATAGTGGGACTAATGCCCTTAAGATCATCAAGAGTATATCCAATAGCAGCACGGTGCTTCTTCAGAGTTTTCAATAATATCTTTTCTTCATGCTCTGATAGGTTAGCACTAATAATAACAGGATATATCTTCTTTTCATCTAGATAAGCATATTTCAAAGTACCAGGTAATTGTTCAAGGTCAAACACGGGATCAACCTTGGGTGGAGGACGGTTTCAACAAGCAAGTTGTGTTTCAAAACAGGCCCTTGATTAAAGAATATTTCATCTATTTCCCTTCTTTCATTCATAAACATATCATTTTCATGTTCTACCAAATATTGTTCTAAAGGATCAATAGGTGGCATGCCAATAGAAGCAAGACCAATTATTTCATCCTTACTAGGCAATTCTTTATCATGGGGTTGTCTACGAAATTTAGAGAAATTAAAATCATGAGACATATCCCCTAAACCAACAGTAACAATATCTTTCTCGCAGTCTATCTTAGCATTAATAGAATTCAAGAAAGGTCTACCAAATATAATGGGACAAAAATTATCCCGTGGGGAACCAAGAATAAGAAAATCAGTAGGGTATTCAATTTTCCCACACAAGACTTCAACATCTCTAACAATCCGAATTGGTGATATAGTATCTCTATTGGCAAGCTTAATAGTAACATCAATATCTTCTATGTCAGCAGGTGCAATATCATTCATAATTTCTTCATAAAAGGAATAAGGAATTCCACTCACACTAGCACCACATCACATAAGCCATGATAACAATGATCTCCTATTTTAACAGAAACAACAGGCATGCCACCAATAGGTCTATGTTTCTCTTTCATATCGAGTTTAGCAATTTTAGCAGCTTCATCACAGAAATAAATAACATGCCCATCAATATTATCGACCAAGAGATCTTTAACCATAGCAATACTAGGTTCAACTTTAATTTGCTCAGGGGGCGTAGGTGTTCTAGTATAACTCGCACAAACCAAAGTTGAAGCTTTAGCATGATCCTTTATTCTAACACGAAAAGGTGGTTTTTCAATATAAGCAGTAGGAACAATAGGATCAACATTATAAGTAATAGTTTCTTCTTCAACTTTAATAGGTTCTACTACTTTAACTTCAATGGGAGGATGATATTTAAACCACTTCTCCTTAGGGAGATCAACATGAGCAGCAAAAGATTAACAGAAAGAAGCTACTATCTCACGAGTCAAGTCCATATTTAGTGCTAAAATCATGAAAAGCATCGGTATCCATAATTGATTTAACACAATCGAACTTAAGGTTTATACCTGACTCCTACCTTCGTCGAGTTCCCCCAATCTCCAGAGTTGCGTTTAATTCTTTCCAATAAATCCCATTTGAATTCAATATCCTTCTTCATAAAAGAACCGGTACAAGAAGTATCGAGCATGGAGCGATCATTATGAGAAACCCGAGCATAAATTTTTTGAATAATAATTTCTCTTGAGATCTCATGATTTGGGCATTAATATAACATTGACTTAAGCCTCCCCCAAGCTTGAGTGATACTTTCTCCTTCACGAGGCCAAAAATTATATATATAATTCCGATCACGATGAACCAGATGCATAGGATAAAACTTCTGATTTCAATCGGTTGTAGTTCCATGATCCAATATCATCACATAGCCTATGCCATGTCAATGCCTTTCCCTTCAAAGATAAAGGGAAGACCTTCTTCTTGACAACATTCTTGGGCATACCTACAAGCTTAAATAATCCACAAACTTCATCCACATAGATTAGGTGCATATTAGGATGTAATGTTCCATCTCCTGCATAAGGATTAGCTAGCAGTTTCTCTATCATACCCGAAGGAATTTCATAATAAATATTTTCAGTAGGTGTAGTAGGTTGAGGAGCAACTCTTTGCTCTTCCGGTCGAGGTGAAGATACCCCGAGCAAGCCCCTCAAAGGATTATTTTCCATAGTAACAGGTGATAGTAAATTTCAGCACACTATATAAATGTTTCCTTACCAAATTCCACTTACCCAAGGTGCTTCACTCCCTGGCAACGGCACCAGAAATGAGCCTTGATGACCAAAAAGTATAGGGGATCTATCATAGTCCTTTCGATAAGTAAGAGTGTCAAACCCAACGAGGAGCAGAAGGAAATGACAAGCGGTTCTCAGCAAGGTATTCTCTGCAAGCACTGAAATTATCGGTAACAGATAGTTGTGTGATAAGATAATTCATAACGGGTAACAAGTAACAAAAGTAAACAAGGTGCAGCATGGTGGCCCAATCCTTTTTGTATCAAAGGACAAGCCTGGACGAACTCTTATATAAAGCAAAGTGCTCCCGAGGACACATGGGAATTTTTGTCAAGTTAGTTTTCATCATGCTCATATGATTCGCGTTCGTTACTTTGATAATTTGATATGTGGGTGGACCGGTGCTTGGCCGTGGACAAGCCTCCCACTTATGATTAACCCCTCTCGCAAGCATCCGCAACTACGAAAGAAGAATTAAGGTAAACCTAACCATAGCATGAAACATATGGATCCAAATCAGCCCCTTATGAAGCAACGCATAAACTAGCGTTTAAGCTTCTGTCACTCTAGCAACCCATCATCTACTTATTACTTCCCAATGCCTTCCCCTAGGCCCAAAACATGGTGAAGTGTCATGTAGTCGACATTCACATAACACCACTAGAGGAAAGACAACATACATCTCATCAAAATATCGAACGAATACAAAATTCACATGATTACTTATAAAAGACTTCTCCCATGTCCTCGGGAACAAGCATGACTACTCACAAAGCATATTCTTGATCAAGATCAGAGGAGTATTAATTATCATGAAGGATCTGGAAAACCAATATTCCACCGAATAAACCAACTAGCATCAACTACAAGGAGTAATCAACACTACTAGCAACCCACAGGTACCTGTCGGTGTACAAAAGTAGGGGCTCTCCTTTTGACCCCTTTACTTGTGCACGGGCAGTCGGAGCCACGCCCACGGCCACACTAAGCATGGCAAGGAAGGGGAGCCGAAGCACGAAGCGATCGAAGCAACGCCAAGACCAAGAGACACGAAGAGCAAGAGGCCGAGGTGGACTCCCTCAGCAAGACCCTTGCCGGGGCAGCCTCCGCAGCCCCGGCAAGACCCTTGCCCGGGCAACTTGCCCGACGCCAACAGAACAAGCCACCCTTGAGCCCGCGGGTTCCAATACCACCAACCATCCACATTGGAACCAAAGCTCGGGAGGCGCCTCTGTGGTGGCATGCAGATCTTCGTCAAGATCATAAACATACGAAATCAGATGAGGACCACAAGACGACGATCCTCGGCGGGATCCTAGCTGAGGAAATCCACGAGACCCTGGCAAGACGCTTGCTGGGGAAGACCACAAAGCCGCGGGAAGACCCTTGCCGGAGACACTTACAGGGCAGCAGTAGGGCCCGCGTCTGCCATGACTCCACCGCCGTCCCCATGCAGCTGCCAGGTCGACCAGCTGGGCAGGCACCTGTGTGGCGATGAGCGGCCTCCACGACCGACTCAGCAAGCACCTGCGTGGTGGCACGCAGGTCTTCGTGAAGGCTCCACCACCACGCCAGCCCAGCAGCCAGCCAACATGGCGCCACAACGCCTCGTCAGCCCGGACGCGTGTCGCTACCAGGCGAGGCGGCGACAGCTGGGACGTGCTTCCTTGCCGTCCCTGATAAAGTGAGAGGGGCACGGCGGCAGCGCATTAAATGCGTTTGTCCAACGGTGCCAGAGGATAGACTCATCCACTGTACACCTTTCCACCTCCTGTGTGCCATTGTGGCAACCCCTTTTGTCTATAAAATGAGGCCCGAGGCGACCAGGATAAGGATTGGGATCTTTTGTGCAAGTTACACCCCGTAGCTAGCTCAAGAACACAAGAACACTCAAATCATACACCAAAGCAGGACTAGGGTTTTACGCATCCTCGCGGCCCGAACCTGGGTAAGCGATCTGTGTGCTTCCTACCAGACCCGCTCTTTGCACAACCCCGCGCCCGCCAACCGTAGAAGGGATCCCAGTGATTCCATAGGTGTCTTTCCCCCGACATCTTTGGCGCGCCAGGTAGGGGGCGCAATTGTGAGAATCTGTTCTAGCAGTTAGTTTAGCAGTTTTTCATCGCCGCGGCTCCTAAGAAGAAGACGATCATGGCAATCAGCTCGTCGGGAGCCGAACGGCCGATACCAGTGCGGGCGAGCAGCGGGCATGTCGCGGACAGAACCCGAGCCGCGGCCCGCGAGCACCAACATCACTCTGGCAGTCAGAGCCTGGCAAGCGGCCTCGTTCGTGCGCAAGACGACGGGCCGCACGCCACCAAATCCAAAGACGGAGCTGGGCCCCCCGCAGGCGGCGCGGGGCCCTCCAGGTGTGGCGCCATGCCCCCTACGAGCGGCGCAGCAACCTCCAAGACGCCTATGCCGGCGCCCACGATGCGCTCTTCCCAGGGTGTGCGCGACGAGCAGCGTCACCACGCTGGTGACCCCGGACGCCGCCGTCGGAAGAGTCCTGTGCATCATTTGCGGGACGGAGAAGGCCAGCATGCCCATCGAAGTGGTGGCAAAAATGGCGCGCAGCCGCTAGGCCGTGATAGAGCTCCTTCTAACGTGGTTAGAAGTCGGAGCGCGTCACGGTCCACGCAGCTTTCGCCGCCACCCATGCCAGCAGAAGCTTTGGCGGGCGTGCAGCTGCTCCTCGACTTCCCTCCTGCCGCGGAAAAGCTCGACAAGTGGAGAGCCACCATCCGGAGCCTCATCATTGTTGCCAACAAAGATGAACCGCGACCGGCGGGGCCCTCGGGATGACGCTCCATCGAGCCACCACATGCCAGCGGTGGGAAGACCGGAGGTGCTGCAACCACGGTGCGCAGAGGGAGGTTGACGAAGAGACAGTGGTGACGGCAGGACCGGCGGATGGCGAGCCGAAGATTCCCCCGGCAGGGCCTAGCCGGCAAGGTGGGGCCCCCGACAGAGTTTGACCTTGATAGGACAGGGCCTGCGTGACCGAAAGAAGTGATGCAAAAGAAGAAGATGATGCAGCACCTGGTTTATTTTGTCAACTCCCTCTTGCACGGGGCTAGGTCAAGGTACTCCGGTGTGCAGAAATTGCTCTTCGGCCTCCTTATGGGCTCGAGGAAGGTGCCTCATTACTTCCAAGCACACGAAATCACCGTCGTCACCCGCCTCCCGTTGCAGCGGATATTGCATAACCCAGACGCAACCGGGAGGATTGTGGAGTGGGCCTTGGAGCTGTCCAGCTTTGGTTTGAAGTTTGAAAGCACTTCGACGATCCAGAGCAGGGTCTTGGCGGAGTTCATTGCGGAATGGACCTCAACGCCCGACGAAGAAACCGAGGAGACCACTCTACTCGGCAAGGAAGCAAGTCGTAACTGGATCATGTACTTTGACGGGGCTTTCTCGCTGCAAGGCGCCGGTGCTGGTGTGCTGCTCGTCGCGCCCACCGGAGAGCACCTCAAGTATGTAATCTAGATGCGCTTTCCCAGGGAGATGTCCACAAACACACTGCTGAATACGAGGGGTTGCTTGTCGGTCTCAGGATCGCAGCAGACTTGGGGGTTAAGAAGCTCATCGTCAGGGGTGATTCACAGCTTGTCGTCAGGCAATTCAACAAAGATTATCAAAGCCCGTTGATGGAGGCCTACGTAGATGAGGTGAGGAAGCTGGAAGAGCGCTTTGACGGTATACAAGTAGAGCACGTTCCCCGAGCGGAGAATGACATCACCGATTACCTGTCAAACCGCGCTATCTTCAAATTACCTGTGGAACCAGGTACTTTTGTGCTTCGGTTAACTCAACCATCCGTTGAACCATCGACAAAGCAGAACAAGCGTTGGAAATCAGGCCCCGGCAAGTACTTTCCTGCCGAGCTCCCAGGAGCCGTCGGCAAGGATGCTGCCGTGGACACTGAGCCTGCCGTGGGGCAACCGGCTCCGGCAGGGCGTCAAGCCCTGGCCGTAGAGACAGTCGCTCCCATGGCGGAGGAAATGCCTTTAGTCCTTGCCGTCGAGCCCCAGGCTCCAGCATGGGCACAGCATACCGTCCGGTTCCTCCAGACAGGGGAACTTCCGGAGGAGCAGGAAGAAGCGGAGAAAGTAGCCCGTCGGTCTGCCATGTATCAGTTCGTTGACGACGTCCTGTACAGAAAAAGGCCGAACGGTGTGAAATTGAAGTACATTCCCCAGGAGGAAGGACTGGGGCTGTTGGCAGAGATACATGGAGGCATATGTGGCTCCCACATAGGGTCGAGGGCCCTTACCAGCAAGGCATTCCAGCAAGGTTTCTTCTGGCCCACTGCCCTCCAAGATGCAACGAAACTAGTAACCAGGTGTGAAGCGTGCCAGTTCCATTCAAAGAAGCTTCATCAACCAGCTCAAGCCCTTCAGACAATTCCTCTCTCCTGTCCATTTTCGGTCTGGGGGCTCGACATACTGGGCCCTTTCCCCCGCACTGTCGGGGGCTTTGAGTACTTGTACGTTGCAGTCGACAAGTTCACAAAGTGGCCGGAAGTGGAGGCAGTGAGGATGGTGACATCACAGTCAGCCGTCAAGTTCTTCAAGGGGCTAGTCTGCCGTTTTGGTGTGCCAAACAGGGTCATCACCGACAACGACACGTAGTTCACAAGCCACACCTTCATGCAATACATCCAAGACCTCGGCAGCAAGGTCTGTTTTGCTTCCGTGGCACACCCACGGAGCAACGACCAGGCGGAGAGGGCAAATGCTGAAGTACTGCGAGGCCTGAGAACAAAGACTTTTGACAAACTGCACAAGAGCGGAAGGCGCTGGATTGATGAGTTGCCGACGGTTCTTTGGTCAATCAGAACGACACCAAATCGAGCCACCGGCCAGACACCCTTTGCCCTGTTATACGGGGCAGAAGCAGTTCTCCCCACGGAACTCACATACGGGTCACCTCGAGTGCTCGCTTATGACAAGTTTGAGCAAGAGCCATTGCGCAAGATGACACAACGCTCCTCGAGGAAGATCGTCTTCGGGCGGCTGTGAGAGCAGCGCGCTACCAGCAAGCCTTGCGCCGCTACCATAGCCGCAAGGTTCATGCCCGGAGCTTTGAGGAAGGCGACCTTGTTCTTCGACGCATTCAATCGTCCAAGAATTCCAACAAGTTGACGCCAAAGTGGGAAGGCCCTTATCGGGTAATACGAGTCACCAGGCCCGGCGCAGTCCGCGTGTAGACCGAAGATGCTATTCCGGTGAGCAACTCCTGGAACATTGAACATCTTCGCAAGTTTTACCCATAAGGCGCGGTTGCCAGGCCCCGCAGCAAACCACCTTTTGTACAAGCCTTGTTGGCAAGGCATATAACCCTCTATACAAAGCCAGGCACAGACCCTGAGCATAAATAAATGAAGTGCTGGCGCCCAAAGTTTAGCATGCATGCTAGGTTAAGTCTCTCCTTTGGTTAGGGTTGATAGTGCTTAGCAGCGACTAACCCCTAGCATAGAGGTCGAGTGCGCGTTTCTCTGTTCCTTTCCGTCCTCTTTGGTTTGCAGGGTACCTGGACGTTTCTGCTGAGCTATTTGGAAGAAAGAGAACGAGCCGGCGCTCCAGCCTCAGCAAGCCAAGGTTGTAGGGGGTTGCAGATGCAAGAATCCAACCACGGAAGCCAAGGCTGCCGGGGGCTGCGGGTTCAGATAAGTCTTTTATCCTCTATTGTGCATTTCCGTATGAAGTTGGGGCATATGGAGCCTCGTTTTGCTCCTAGATCACCGTGGTCCCCCTTTTTCCTATACCCAAGTCCCTGGGTCGGAACCGGGTCGTAGTCGCGGTGGCGAGGAAATAAATGAAGGGCCTAACTCTACTTCGCCCCTGCCTTCGCCAAGAGCGTGAGAATGGTCGAAAGAAGTAAGGGGACGGTAAGGCCTATTGCCGGGCGACAGTGTTTATCTTAAAAATAACATGGATTCACTCCTTGGCATGGGCCTCGCCCGCGCACAAAGTAGCCGGCAAACACCCTTTTTCATTAAAAACATCCCATACAGGTACAGTTCATACGAAATGAAAAACATGAGCACGGGGATTACAAGTCTTAAGATTAACAAGTGCCCGCAGGCTTACAAACTAAAAAGAGATAAGATGCCCGTAATCCCTTTCTTGTCCCTCTCTCCAGAAGGTGGAACAAGGTAGCAGGAGGGCAAAAAGAGTGCCTAGGCAAGGTACGAGGAGCAGAAGGCACCAAGAGAACATCCCGGTGCCGGGAGGGGAGCTGGAAGATGAGGCAGCGGGCCGACAATACGCGACGAAGGCGTCCATGCCCGCGTACTCCGACTTGACGGCCGCCACCCGCCTTCTTCGCCTTCTCCGGCCCTCCTACGCCAGCCGCCCAAGGAGGCAATGGGGAACGCGCCAATGGAGAGCTTGACGGGGAAGGCCCTCGGCAGGGCGCGTGGCCGAGGGAGGGGCGACGCGGTCAGTCAGAGTTGAGGTCGGCGTCCCGCTGCTCGACGCCCTTGTCGTCGCTGTCGCTGTCCTCCTCGTCACTCCCGCTTGCGGAGGAATCTTCATCGTCGGAGGAGCTCTCCACGCAGCACTTTGGGCGAGTTCCAAGATCTCCAAAGACCTTGACGGAGAGCAGGCCGTCCTCCATTAACTTGAAGTAGAGGACGAGCCCTGCCGTCAGTCTGTGGACACGAGCAAACGTCTTCCATCCGCGACGGACGTACATGACGTGAGGAGCGGGCAAGTCGACGTCGACCCGCGTGCCGCCGTTCCCGCAGCCACTCATGTGCAACCTGAGGGTCTGGGGCGGATCGAGCTCCATCTCCCGAGCAAATGGGGTAGGGAGACAAAGACGACGACGCGGTGACCGGCGCAGCCTGATGAAGAACTCACGGGGCTGGTCCCCGACGTGGCCCTCCATCGCGGGAGGCATCACTGGCGGAGGCAAGGTCGGTGCGCCGCCCCGTCCCCCTCTTCCCCAAGCGCCATGGCGACCTCGGCCTCGCCCCCTCCCCCTTCCTCTCGTGGCCGGCTCCGCCGCCGCGACCTCTTGGGAAGGAGGAACGCGCTGTCGAGCAGCGACCCTCGCCGCCACCGTTGAAGGGCCGACGCCCCCTCTCACCACGGGAGATGAAAGAAAGGAGCGGAAGGGGAAGGAGATGGATGATGGGAGAATGTGGGATGACATCCCCCGCCCCCTTCTTATAAAGGAGCAGGGTCGGGGCTCGGCCGCCCCACTCAACCAATCCGGCCATCGGGGGCGCAGGGAATCGAGACCGACCCGCTGCCCAATCAGCGACAGCCGGTTTCCCGCCTCCACTGCCTGCCACCTGCATGGGGGACATGTGGCGAGCAAGTAGAATCGAGGGGAGGGGTGAGGCGACCGCTCCCCACCCCGTGATCATGGGGCGCGGAGGCCTTGAAGACCACGACTCGGGTCCGCTTAGTAAATGAGCCGCGCCTCTGCGTCTCCCTCTTTTTATGGGGAAGGCGCGAGCCGCCTCTTTACCACGATATGACGCATGCGTGCGGGAACTGCCCCACGCATGCCCCCACGTCACGCACGACCCTCCACGACGCGCATTCAACGCGGGTCGTGGGGAAGCGCATGCGAGCGAAAAGTTACCACGGTAAAAAATCCGCCCCGCCTGCCCGCGCACCGTTCTGGGCCTGGCCCAACAACGTGTTGCGCTTATGTGTGGCCCAGGCCTGGAGGCTCCTGTCGGCGTACAAAAGTAGGGACTCGCCTTTTGACCCCTTTACTTGTGCACGGGCAGTCGGAGCCACGCACAGGCCACATTAAGGAGGGCAGGGAAGGGGAGCCGAAGCACGAAGCGATCGGAGCAACGCCAAGACCAAGAGACACAAAGAGCAAGAGGGTGAGGTGGACTCCCTCGGCAAGACCCTTGCCGGGGCAGCCTCCGCAGCCCTGGCAAGAGCCTTGTCGGGGCAACTTTCCTGACGCCAGCAGAACAAGCCACCCTTGAGCCCGCGGGTTCCAACACCACCAACCATCCACATTGGAACCAAAGCTCGGGAGGCGCCTCTATGGTGGCATGCAGATCTTCGTCAAGATCATAAACATATGAAATCAGATGAGGACCAGAAGACGATGATCCTCAGCGGGATCCTAGTCGAGGAAATCCACGAGACCACGAAGCCGCGGCAAGACCCTTGCCGGGGCCCCCGGTAAGGCCCTTGCCGAAGACACTTACAGGGCAGCAGTAGGGCCCGCGTCTGCCATGACTCCATCACCGTCCCCATGCAGCTGCCAGGTCGACCAGCTGGGCAGGCACCTGCGTGGCGACGAGCGGCCTCCACGACCGACTCAGCAAGCACCTGCATGGTGGCATGCAGGTCTTCGTGAAGGCTCCACCACCGCGCCAGCCCAGCAGCCAGCCAACGTGGCGCCACAACGCCTCGTCAGCCCAGAGGCGCGTCGCTGCCAGGCGAGGCGGCGACAGCTGGGACGTGCTTCCTTTTCGTCCCCGATAAAGTGAGAGGGGCACGTCGGCATCGCATTAAATGCGTTTGTCCGACGGTGCCAGATGATAGACTCATCCATTGTACACCTTTCCACCTCCTGTGTGCCACTGTGGCAACCCCTTTTGTCTATAAAAGGAGGCCCGAGGCAACCAGGAGAAGGATTGGGATCTTTTGGGCAAGTTACACCCCGTAGCTAGCTCAAGAACACAAGAACACTCAAATACATACACCAAAGCAGGACTAGGGTTATACGCATCCTCGTGGCCCGAACCTGGGTAAACGATCTGTGTGCTTCTTTCCAGACCCGCTCTTTGCACAACCCCGCACCCGCTAACCGTAGAAGGGATCCCAGTGATTCCATTGGTGTCGTTCCCCCGACAGTACCAATATGAGGTTTTGAGACCAAGATCGAATACAAGAGATGAACTAGGGTTTGAGAAGAGATGGTGTTGGTGAAGATGTTGATGGAGATTGACCCCCTCTTGATGAGAGGATCGTTGGTGATGACGATGGCGTTGATTTCCCCCTCCCGGAGGAAAGTTTCCCCGGCAGAACAGCTCCGCCAGAGCCCTGGATTGGTTCTGCCTAGGTTCCGCCTCGAGATGGTGGCGCTTCATCGTGAAAGCTTCCTTCTTATTTTTTTTCTAGGTCAAAACACACCATATAGCAGAAGATGGGCGTCGGAGGCCTGCCAGGGGGCCCACAAGGATGGGGGGGGCTCCACCCTTGTGGCTGGCTGGTGGCCCCCCTATGGTGCTTTCTTCGCCCAATATTTTTTTATATTTCAAAAATATTCTCCGTGAAGTTTCAGGACTTTTGGAGTTGAGCAGAATAGGTCATTTGCTCCTTTTCCAGTCCAGAATTCCAGCTGCCGGAATTCTCCCTCTTCATGTAAACCTTATAAAATAAGAGAGAAAAGGCATAAGTGTTGTTATATAATGTGTAATAACAGCCCATAATGCAATAAATATGAATGTAAAAGCATGATGCAAAATGGACGTATCATCCAGTCAAGTAACCCACCGATCTCTATCACGGCCCCGACCTGATTTCTTGAATGGCGCCTGCGAAACATCCTCATGCCTCCAAATCCCCACCGCCCCTATCTGCAGAGCATCGCCACGCAAGCCCAACCACATAGCACGTGGAGGTCGAGGAGCTGATGGATGTCCATGGCGTAATGGCCGCTATGCGTGTTGACTCGGAGGAACACCTCACCTCCGCCGCCGCCGACATGGTGCAGGCTCTGGCCCAGATGAAGTGCCCCAACGACTACCCCCCAGGACTTAACAGGTATGATCTGACCAGCTAAATCTTACCTATACCACTTGCAATGGCTATGATTTGTACGGTTGATGTATTAAGCATGTTCGTGCCTTGTTTATTTTAGTACTACACACTGTGTGATGTTCAAGTATTAACTGTCCAGCTCAATTTCACCAGTACCAGCAAAAAACTTACAATACATGACTCAGGATATCATTAGAGATGCTGCCCATTTGCTATTTTTGGTGGATGCTAACCCTGTTGTACTTAACATGCATGTCCATGTACTTAGGCATGGTCATAATGGGCGATGTTGTTGTTTGCCATCGAGGTTAGCTGCATCCCATGTCTTACAGTATTTCACATCATTTGCGCAATCGTAGTTTAACTTCTACCATTTACTGGTTGCATGTAGGTACACATGTCAGTGGCACTGATCCACGCTTCGACCCGGAGGAACAGCTCTCCTCCGCCGCCGCTGACTTTGGGCGGGCTCTGGCCAAGATGAAGTGCCCCAACAACTACCTCTCAGGACTTACCAAGTATGTACTCACCAGTTCAATCTTACCAATACCAATTGCAATTAATGGCTATGTTTTGTACGGTCGATGTATTAAGCATGTTGTAGTAAACATGCCTAACACGTTTTAGCTATTTTCCCTACCTTTTTATAGACAACTGGGCCATTATCTGCTCTGGCAGCACCTGCATTGTGATATTTAACTCTGCCAATTGCATTTATCAGTACCGGTTTCAATGGACATTAAGCCTATTGCAATTAACAGTTGTATCCATTTTTAAAGAGTTGTATTTCAATGGCTACAAACTTACAAAACATGAATTAGGATGCTGTTAAGCCTATTGCAATTAGGAGTTGTATCCATTTTTTAATCTGTCCCTTTGCTACCGTGCTACTCTTTCGCAATGAAGACAGATAATGTGTTGCCTTTTCTCCCTACCCACAACAAGTTACTCTATTAGACCCCACTATATGATATTTTTCTCTTTTTAGTGGTTTCTGAAGCTATTTACTGATGACTACCTTGCAAACTACATGACTGGAGTGGAGGCAACTAAGGGTAAAGTATATAATTCATGCTACCATGATAATGCTCTAGAAGTCTTCCTAAAGGCGGTGAAGGATGGGCGGGTGATCGTCACAAGGGGGTGGACAAAAGTTGTTCGTGCCTATGGCATGCAAGAAGGCACATTATGAGGATTCCGCTTCTTCAACACCATCGGCAGTCAAAATGATTTACACTTGTCTCTTCACCTTTACCGCCTGTAAATATTGTGGTTCATCATAGTTAATTGTTGTCTAATCCTGTAATTACTGGACATATTGTATTGAAAATTTTATTTATGGATTCGTTGTTGAACCATTGTGCTGAGAATTTGAATTGCACATTTTATATTTCAAAATTTCTAATTCGAATAATAATTATAGGCAAAAATAAAAATATACTAGAGTGAATAAAATAATATGCACATGGTTAGAAAGAAAATAGCGTGTGCGATGAAAAAAAGACAACAGGCGGTTCTTTGACGTGAAACGTTTGCGATGCCCGATGGACACACACACGGTTTCGTCTCATATGCGTGTGCGATTCATGGTAATACGGCAAACGTTTTAAACCAGTGTGCGTGTGTGATAGGAATACCAATCGCACACAGTTATGAAAATGGACACGTTGGCGTTAGTAGAGGCACCGCACACATTTTACATTCTTGAACCGTTTGTGATAACGTACCTATCACAAACATATTGGCAGATTAAATGTTGATGTCCACCTTTTTCACACGACTATAGCGGCGTAATCGTTTGGGATGTCTCTCTGATCAGAAACGTAAGGTCGAGATGTAACGTGTGGGACAGGGGCGGCTTCTCATACGTTTATTCTATGGCGATCGTCAATAGCCCTTGCCCATCCCCAGCGGTTTCTGGGTCGTGTGGGAAGGACCCCCTATCGCCCACACTCACTTGGTGACAGTTCCAAATGCCATTGCGGAAAGGGGTTAAAAACCGTTTGTATAGCACCTTACGGTACTAGTGTAGAACGAAAAGGCACATGCCTCCTACCTAGGACCTCCAAACTAGTTATCACCCTCAGAACCACCTACATCCGTAGTGCTACCAGCTGTTGCAGCAACCGGTTGAATGAAAGAAATAGCAAAGGAACGGTGAGTACTCATGCAAAGTACTCACAACACTTACATCAGATCTATACAAGATATGCATTGGTATGAAAGAATTGAGGCTCTATCTTTGGGCTATACTGCAGAAATGCCAGAATAAGGGAGAGAATCTCAACATAACAAAGACTAGCAGCATCTTGCAGCAATAGAAGAGAGCATCATAATTGATACCAACTTGTACTTACATATAACAACAACACACCTAGAGATCCTTTCCTCGTCTCTCTATGAGAAAATGATCACCGGGTATTCCTGTCTATTATTTTGTTATGTCTTATCAAGTATCCGGTTTAAGTTGTAACAGGTCAGGATAAGTCTCCAAGCCGTCCTGTTACCGTGGACATGTCTATTCAAATATTTTAACCTCCCTGCAGGGGTGCACCACATAACCCAATACGCTTTAATACCCTATGGCTAGATACAATTTTCTGGGTGATGCCTAGCCCCAGGCAATCGACACACCGAAGTCCTACTTCAGCTATCCAGAGAAGTCACCTCTCGGTCTACATCCTAAGCGTGAAGGGTTGTTCGGTCGCTCACCCTAAGCACTGCTGGAAGGTTTTTGACTGGTAAGGGACCAATCCCACCTCTACATCAGTAGCAGGCAGTATCCGCTCACCCCAAGAAATAACCCACATCTCTAAACTGTGACATTTGACAGAGCTTTGGGGAGGAACCGACGATGCCTAGGGCCCCATAACTTGGGGGTAACTGGGTAGTGATGAAATTCTACAAGGGGTAATCATCTGGGGTTATCTCATGAATGATACACGTAAGTATGTGATACGTCTCCAATGTATCTATAATTTTTTATTGTTCCATGCTATTATAGTATCAATCTTGCATGTTTATTATGCAGTTATATGCGATTATATATCATTTTTTGGGACTAACCTATTAACCTAGTGCCCAGTGCCAGTTGCTATTTTTTTTTACTTTTTTTGGATTTTCAGAAAATTAGTACCAAACAGAGTCCAAACGCAATGGAACTTTTTGATGATTTTTTCTGGACCAGAAGGGACCCTAGAAGCTTCAGGAGAAGACCCTAAGAGTCACAAGGGAGCGAAAGGCCTACCAGGCACGCCCCATGGGGGCCCCCAGTCTTGTGGGACCCTCATGGCACCTCTTGACCTAATTCCACTTCTGTAAATTCCCAAATATTCCCAATACATCAGAGAGCCACCCAAAATACTTTTTGCGGCGCCACAAGTTTCTGTTGTTTGGAGATCCCATATGGAGACCTTTTCCAGTACTCTGCCAGATGGGGAAATCGATCACGGAGGGCCTCTACATCAACTTGATGCCCTTCCGATGATGTTTGAATAGTTTACCACAGACCTACAGGTCCCTAGCTAGTAGCTAGATGGCTTCTTCTCTCTCCTTGTTCTTTAATACAATGTTCTCCTCGATGTTCTTGGAGATCTATTCGATGTAATCTTTTTTTACGGTGTGTTTGTTGGGGTCCAATGAATTGTGGGTTTACAATCAGATTATTCATGAATATTATTTGAGTCTTCTCTAAACTCTTTTATGCATGATTGCTATAGCTTTGTATTTCTCTTCGATCAGCCTGTTTGCTTTGGCCAACTAGATTGATTTATCTTGCAATCGGAGAGGTGTTTTGTGATCGGTTCGGTATTCCATTGCTCAATCCCAGTGATAGAAAGGGACATAAGACGTATTTGTATCATTGCCATTAAGGATAAAAATATGGGGTTTATTCATATTAATTGCGTTTACTTTGTCTATATAATCTTGCTTACAGCGTTACTCTGTTCTTTATGAACTTAATACTCTAGATGCGTGTTGGATAGCGATTGATGTGTGGAGTAATAGTAGTAGATGCAGGCAAACCTGATGCCTATATTCATGATCATTTCCTTGAATATCGTCATAACTATGGGCTTTTCTATCAATTGCCTACAGTAATTTTTGTACCCACCGTATGCTATGTTCAAGAGAGAAACCTCTAGTGAAAAGTATGGCTCCTAGGTCTATTTTAATCATATATGAAATTCAAAAATACCTTTCTACAATTTATTTACCATTTTTTGTGTTTTTGTTTATTCATTATCACTACGAGATTTGATCCTTGCAATTAACCGCCAAGGGATTGACAACCGCTTGTTTGTGTTGGGTACAATTATTTGTTATTTTATGTGTATGTGTTGTTCACGAGGTCTTGCGTGGTTCGCCTACTGGATTGATAACCTTGGTTCCTCACTGAGGGAAATACTTATCTGTACTATACAACATCATCCTCTCCTCTTCGAGAAAATCCCAATGCAGCTCACAAGTAGCAGTATCTCTCAAGTTTTGGAACTCAAGAATCATGATGAGAGAGCCTTAAGAAGATCTGAATAGCTTCATTTGGGTAGGCAATCATTTAAGGCCTAAAATAGGATGTGAGAAGGGTTGAAAGTGTCGAAGAATGAACATTGTGTCTGATACCAGAATGGATCATCTCAAGGAAGGTGGCTCGCGGAAACGCATATGAAGACAAGGGTAATTTTGGATACAAGGATCTCATAGACATTTAGATGAAGGGATTTCTATTTCTGTGCCATCGACTGCTTAGTTGTGCTCAGGTTTTTCCAAGGCATCTAACATTCCTCCCTTATCCCCTCCAACACTCCCCACATTCCAGGAAAAGCCCAAACGGAGCCTTGTCATCGGGTCAAAGCAGTTGACTGTTACCTACTTAGTTAATGACATGTGGGGACTGATACGTCTTCATCGTATCTATAATTTCTAATTGTTTCATGCCAATATTCTACAACTTTCACATACTTTTGGCCACATTTTATATTATTTTTGGGACTAACATATTGATCCAGTGCCCAGTGCTAGTTCGTGTTTGTTGCATGTTTTTTGTTCCACAGAATATCCATACCAAACGAAATCCAAACGCGTTAAAAATTTATGGAGATTTATTTTGGAATATATGATATTTTTTTGGGAAAAAGAATCAACGCAAGACGATGCCCGAGGGGCCCATGAGACTAGAGCGCATGCCGGGCAGGCTTGTGGGGGTCCCTCTAAGGCGGTTGGTGCCGTTCTTTTGCCACAAGAAAGATAATTTCCGGTTAAAATCCCCTCAAAATTTCAGCCCAATCGGAGTTATGGATCTCCAATAATTTAAGAAATGGCAAAGGGCCACAAAACAGGAACACGAAACAAAGAGAACAAAGAGAGAGATCCAATCTTGGAGGGGCTCCTGCCCTCCGGGAGCCATGGAGAACATGGACCAGAGGGGAAACTCTCCTCCCATCTAGGGGCGACCAAGGAAGAAGAATAATGAGGGTGACTCTCTTCCCCTGTCTCCCGGTGGTGCCGGAACGCTGCCCGAGCAACCATCGTGATGGCGGACTACACCAACAACGTTGTCGCCGTCAACACCAACTATCTCCCCCTCTATGAAACGGTGTAACACCAATTCTACCCACTATAATCTCTACTTAAACATGGTGCTTCATGCTATATATTATTACCGAATGACGTTTGGCCATCCTATGATGTTTGAATAGATTCATTTTGTCCTATGGGTTGATTGATGATCATGATTGGTTTGAGTTGTATGTTTTATTTTGGTGATGTCCTATGGTGCCGTCCGTGTCGCACAAGTGTGTGAGATTACCGTTGTAGGGTGTTGCAATACATTCATAATTCACTTATAGTGGGTGGCGAGAGTGACATAAGCTTATGCCCGAGTAAGGGAGTTGTTGCATATGGGAGTAAAGAGGACTTGTTACTTACTGCTATGGTTGGGTTTTATCTTAATGATCTTTTGTAGTTGCAGATGCTTGCTAGAGTTCCAATCATAAGTGCATATGATCCAAGTACGGAAAGTATGTTAGCTCATGCCTCTCCCTCATATAAAATTGCAATAATCATTACAGGTCTAGTTGTCGATTGCCTAGGGATAAATCCTTCTCTTGTGTTACAAAAGCTTTCTACTAAACAACTAACTTTTATTGTCTTGAAAATTACTCATAGTTTTATTCTCACTAAGTACATCTAGTTCTATTATATTGCAAATCCTTCTCCAGGTAAAGCGAATGTTAAGTGCACTTAGAGTTGTATTGGTGGTCGATAGAACTTGAAGGGAATACTAAATCTACCTTTAGCTCCTCGTTGGGTTTGACACTCTTACTTATCGAAATAGGCTATAATTGATCCCCTATACTCGTGGGTTGTCAAGACGTTTTTCTGGCACTTTTGCCAGGGAGCAACAGTGTGGGGGTGAATATTCTCGTGTGTGCTTGTTTGCTTTACCACTAAGTAGTTTTTATTTTTTGTTCTAAGTTGATTTATATCTTCAGTTATGGATATGGAACAAGAAATACCAAAAAAATGACTTGTACTTGGTACTCATGTAGATGAGGAACCAACTAAAACCCTCGATGCTGGTTATGTGGAAAATATTAAATACTACTTGATAATCCTGATAAATCCCCATTCAACTTGATAATGGGAGATACTTTGGACCACTGAGAATACTTTAGGGATTGTCGCTTGTCTCAAAAAGGGGAACACTTATGGAATCAAATTAAAATGTTGCATTGGTATGCTTGGAATATGTGTTCTATGTATGATTATACTTGTTGCTCAAAGATGAAGGCTCCACACCTTCCCTTTCAATGTGAATTGAATGATAATGAAACCTACTTCTAATGCGAAGAGTATACATGATTACTATGATGTGGAACAAATAGAAGAATTTGTTGCTTTTAAGGTTGCTTATGAAATTGAACCTTTGCTTGAAAAGTATGAAGATTGTGATGATGCTCTTTACAGATCTGAAAATTATGCTATACTGAAATATTTCTATGAGAATTATGAATACAATGCCTATATTAATGAATTTATTGAGAAAGTCTGTGTTGTCCAAGATGAGATTAATATTCTGCAGGTGTCCATGGAAGAAGATATTGATGAAAGTGTGGGCTCATTAGATGAAAAGTATGACGAGGAGAGCGAAAAACAAAAGGAGGAAGAGCGGATTGATCGCCCGTGCCCACCTTCTAATGAGAGTAACTCTTCAAATCATATATTGTTTATTTTCCTTTCATGCTTACCAGAGGATGAATGCTATGATAAATGCTATGATCCCTTTGATTCGTTTGAAATATCCCTTTTTGATGAAATTGATGCTTGCTATGCTTGTGGCCATGATGCCAATATGAACGATGCTTATAAAGATGAGATTTCTATAGTTCCTTATGTTAAGAATGAAATTGTTGCTATTGCACCCACACATGGTAGTCCTATTATCTTTTTGAATTCTCCCAACTACACTATATCGGAGAAGTTTGCTCTTATTAAGGATTATATTGATGGGTTGCGTTTTACTACTACACATGATGATTTTTGATGGATATAATATGCATGTTCTTGCTTCTCCTACTTGTAATTATTATGAGAGAGGAACTACATCTCCACCTCTCTATGTTTCCAATATGATAAAATTGCAAGAAACTGTTTATGAAATGTATTGGCCTTTACTATGTGTCCATGAATTGTTCTTTTATGACATGCGATGCATACGAAGAAAGTTAGACTCCATTGTTATGTGATATATGTTGCTTTGTGCTCACTACTAAATTACAAATCATTGTTAATTAAAATTGGTTTTGATATACCCTGGGATCCTGGTGGATCAATTACTTGAGCACTTTATGATTAGTTTAATGGCTTTAAAGAAAGCGCTGCCAGGGAGACAACCCGTAAGTTTTAGAGAGTCATTTATTTCTGTTGTGTGCTTTTAAAAAGTAAAAAAACAAAAAAAAAATAGAGGGGAACCTAAACACTTTTTCAAAAAGAGATGCGATTGGAAGGTTATGCATTGGAGAAGTGAGGATCGACCTTAAACACATGTGTTCATGCTCATGGAAACAATGTACAAGTTTTCATGGAAGTTTCTTGCAAAATTAATTATCGCCTTGTACAAATCCATCATATTATAAAAATAATTTCCCAAGATCTACCTTTAGGGTGTTTAAATTGCTTGTTTCGTATGTGTAGTGCAAAAACTATAACATCAAAAGTTTCTGAAATTTTTAGATGGTGCTGCTATGCAATTTTTTATTTTTTTCCTAATTTTTCATAACTTTTGAGTTACATAAGTATGTACCATCTACATCTTTACAAATCGTCATGTTTTTCACAGATTGATGTTATAGTTTCTTTATTTGCTTATGTTTGAAATCTTGTTGAGCCCCATTGACTTGGGAGCCATAGAATTGTGATAGCATACGGTGGGTAATGTTTGATTATAATTATACAATAATTTTAGTGGGACATGATGGGATTTGATGTTATATGTACTAGCCCTTCTATTAAAAAGTTCGGTTAAGTTTTGTGTGGATGAAGTGTTCGAAGATCGAGGAGGTATCGATATGAGGAGAATAAGGAGAGGCAAGAGCTCAAGCTTGGGGGTGCCCAGGGCACCCCAAGTAAATATTCATGGAGACTCAAGCGTGTAAGCTTGGGGATGCCCTGGAAGGCATCCCAACTTTCTTCGACAACTATCGGGATGTCTCGGTTTTTCTTTTGTTCACATGATATGCGTAAATTCTTGGAGTGTCGCATGCTTTTCATTTTTCTTTTAGTAATGCACCATGCTTGTATGAGATAGTCCTTGGTTGTTTTATAGAATGCTCTTTGCACTTCATTTATATCTTTTGAGTATGGCTTTATAGGATGCTTCATGTGCTTCACTTATATCATTTGAAGTTTGGATGCTTGTTTCTCTACATAGTAAAACCATCATTTGTAGAATGCTCTTTTGCTTCAGTTATATTTATTAGAGCATGGTATTTTGTAGAAATAATCAAACTCGCATGCTTTTCATTTTTCTTTTAGTAATGCACCATGCTTGTATGAGATAGTCCTTGGTTGTTTTATAGAATGCTCTTTGCACTTCATTTATATCTTTTGAGTATGGCTTTATAGGATGCTTCATGTGCTTCACTTATATCATTTGAAGTTTGGATGCTTGTTTCTCTACATAGTAAAACCATCATTTGTAGAATGCTCTTTTGCTTCAGTTATATTTATTAGAGCATGGTATTTTGTAGAAATAATCAAACTCGCATGCTTCACTTATATCTATTTAGAGAGTCAACTGGATTTGGTCATTCACATGGTTAGTCATAAAGTCCTACATAAAACTTGTAGATCACTGAATATGATATGTTTGATTCCTTGGAATAGTTTTGCGATATAGAGACGGTAATATGTGCGAGGTACAAGTGAATGATTGTGGTTTAGTAAGAATATTGGTGTTAAGGTTTGTGATTCCCAAAGCATGCACGTATAGTCCCTAGTTATGCTGAGAAATTGGAGCATGATTTATTATTGATTGTCTTCCTTATGAGTGGTGGTTGGGGACGAGGGATTGTCTTTTCCTACCAATCTATCCCCCTAGGGGCATGCGTAGTAGTACTTTGCTTCGAGGGCTAATAAACTTTCGCAATAAGTATGTGAGTTCTTTATGACTAATATGAGTCCACGGATTATACACACTCTCACCTTTCCGTAATTTGCTAGCCTCTTCGGTACCATGCATTCACTTTCTCACCTCAAGAGTTGGTGCAAACTTCACCGGTGCATCCTAACCCTGTGATATGATACTCTCTATCACACATAAGCCTCCTTATATCTTCCTCAAAACCGCCACGATACCTACCTATCATGGCATTTCCATAGTCATTCCGAGATATATTGCCATGCAACTTCCACCGTTCCTTTATTATGGCGTACACCTTCGTTGTCATATTGCTTTACATGATCATATAGCTGACATAGTATCTGTGGCTCAGCCACCGTTCATCATTATCATACATGTTACGCTAGCATCATTGCACATCCTGATACACTGCTAGTGGCATCCATATAGGGTCATATTTGTTCTAGTATCAAGTTGTAATGTTGAGTTGTAAGTAAATATAAGTGTGATGATCATAATTTTTCATTATTAGAGCATTGTCCTAGTGAGGAAATAAATAAAATAAAAAAGAGGACAAAAAGATCCCACCAAAAAAAGGAACACAAAAAAAGAGAAAAAAAGAAAACAAAAAAAGATGACAGAAAAAGAGAGAAGGGGCAATGTTACTATCTTTTTCCACACTTGTGTTTTGGAGTAGCACCATGTTTTCATATATAGAGTCTCCTATGTTGTCACTTTCATATACTAGTGGCAATTTTTCATTATAGAACTTGGCTTGTATATTCCGTTGATGGGCTTCCTCAAATGCCCGAGGTCTTCCTGAGCTAGCAAGTTGGATACACACCTACTTAGTTTTCAGTTTGAGCTTTCATACACTTATAGCTCTTAGTGCATCCGTGGCATGGCAATCCCTACTCCTTGCATTGACATCAATTGATGGGCATCCCCATGGCCTGTTGATTAGCCGCATCGATGTGAGACTATCTTCCTTTTTTACTTTCCCTTATTAATCTCTATCACCACATTCTATTCCACCCATAGTGCTATGTCCATGGCTTAAGCTCATGAATTGCGTGGGGTTGAAAAAGCTAAAGCGCGTTAAAAAGTATGAACCAATTTCTCAGCTTGTCATCGGGGTTGTACATGATAAATACTTTGTGTTAAGATTATGTACCATGACAGGACTATATGATTTTCTAGGGATAGTGTTCTTTTACATTTTTATTCTGAAAGGCATGATTTTTTGTTGGTATGCCTGAGTATTGATGTCTTTATATCATATTATAGGCTATTGCTTTGAATCACTCTATCTTAATACTCATGCCATGATTAGATTATATGATCAAGATTATGTTTGGTATCATTCGGCATCAAAAATTATCTTTTTTATCATTTAACTACTCGAAGGCGAGTAGGAATGAAGCTTGGGGATGCTGATGCGTCTCTGTCATATCTATAATTTTTTATTGTTTCATGCCAATATTCTACAACTTTCACATACTTTTGGCAACATTTTATATTATTTTTGGGACAAACATATTGATCCAGTTCCTAGTGCTAGTTCCTGTTTGTTGCATGTTTTTTGTTTCGCAGATCATTCATACCGAACCAAGTCCAAAAATGATAAAAATTTACGGAGATTTATTTTGGAATATGTGTGATTTTCGGGAAAAAGAATCAATGGGAGATGATGCCTGAGGGGCCCACAAGCCCATAGGGCGCGCCGGGTAGGCTTGTGGGGCTCCTGTAAGGCGGTTCTGTGCCCTTCTTTTGCTGCAAGAAAGATAATTTTTGGATGAAAATTCCCTCAAAATTTCAGCCCAATCGGAGTTACGGATCTAAGGGAATTTAAGAAACGGTGAAGGGCCGTAAAACAGGAACGCGAAACAGAAGAGAACAGAGAGAGTGATCCAATCTCGGAGGGGATCCTGCCATCCGGGAGCCATGGAGACCATGAACAAGAGGGGAAACTCTCCTCCCATCTAGGGGGGAGACCAAGGAAGAAGAAGAAGGAGGGTGGCTCTCTCCACCTCTCTCCCGGTGGCGCCGGAACACCGCCCGGGCAACCATCGTGATGGTGATCTACACCAACAACTTCGTCGCCGTCAACACCAACTCTCTCCCCCTCTATGCAGCGGTGTAATACCTCTTCTACCCGCTATAATCTCTACTTAAACATGGTGCTTCATGCAATATATTATTACCAAATGATGTATGGCCATCCTATGATGTTTGAGTAGATTCATTTTGTCCTATGGGTTGATTGATGATCGTGATTGGTTTAAGTTGTATGTTTTATTTTGGTGATGTCCTATGGTGCCCTCTATGTCGCGCAAGCGTGTGGGATTGCCGCTATAGGGTGTTGCAATACGTTCATAATTAGCTTAATAGTGGGTGGCGAGAGCGACAGAAGCTTATACCTGAGTAAGGGGTTGTTGCGTATGGGAGTAAATAGGACTTGTTATTTAATGCTATGGTTGCGTTTTTCCTTAATGATCTTTAGTAGTTGCGGATGCTTCCTAGTGTTCCAATCATAAGTGCATATGATCTAAGTACAGAAAGGATGTTAGCTCATGCCTCTACCTCATAAATGCAATAATGATTACCAGTCTAGTTATCGATTTCCTAGGGACAAATCCTTCTCTTGTGTTACAAAAGCTTTCGACTAAATAACTTACTTTTATTATCTTGCAAATTACTCATAGTTTTCTTTATCGCTAAGTACATATAGTTTTGTTCTTGCAAACTTATCCTTACACCTACAAAGTAGTTTTATTCTTGTTATAGGTAAATCGAACGTTACACTAGTGGAAAAAGTGCTAGCCGCAACTTCCGTTGGTAGCGCGCCATTTTCAACCAACATTAGCACTATTTTTCCAAATAGTGGTGGCGTTGGCTTATTTGGTACGACATTAGTAGGGGCATAGTGATGGCGTTGGAAAACATGTGAGCGTTAGAAGTATATGGTATCAACAATTTGTACAAGCCGTAGCAAAGTGCTCGCGTGGTATAACATGGCACGCCACCACACTTATGTTTGATTGTGGCGTGCCGTTGGTTTCCTCGCCAGCATTGTTATTTTTTCAATGTGCATTTTTAATTATACTATCATTTTTATAGTATATTGTAGTCTAAGACTTCAAATTTATATTAATATGAATGGAAATACTGACATTTTTATTGTATATTGTAGTTTACTTTTATCAAATTTATATTATTATAAATGTAAATAATGACATTTTTATTATATGTACTTGGAGACTTCAATTTTACTTTTTTCCTTTTTAGGTGATGATCTTTTTTACAGTATATTGTAGTTTAATTTTATCAAATTTTTATTATTATAAATGAAAATACTGACATTTTTTTATTATATGTACTTTGAGACTTCAATTTTATTTTTTAATTTTTAATTTTTTTAGTTGGTGATCTTTTTAATAGTATATTGTAGTTTACTTTTATCAAATTTATATTATTTTAAATGGAAATACTCACATTTTTAAATTTATATTATTTTAAGTTTCTTATTGTGCCAAGCCCAAATAGTATTAGGAGCCGGTGGGGGTCAAAACGAAGGGGGCAACGACCCCCTCGACCCACTCCCTCCCTCTCTCTGCCCTGCTGCTCTATTCTCGTTGTGATCCCCTTTCTCTCCCTCTCTTGCCGCCGATTCGATTCCGGTGATTTTCGGTGTTCTCGGTCCTGAGGTACACATCTGAGCCTCCCCTCTCATCTGGTCCATCTGGATTTATTTTTAATTAGACGTGTGATTCGTATTTGCTATATATGCTAGGGTTTCACTGGTGCACGTCGGTCCTAAACAAACGGTTTTTAACCCCTTTCCGCGACGGCATTTGGAACCGTCGCCAAGTGAGTTTGGGCGATAGGGGGGTCCTTCCCACACGACCCAGAAACCGTCGGGGATAGGGCCCCTACAGTACTCCTACTCGTTTCTGCTCGCATTGCCATCGCAGTCTGTATTCTGTGGTGCTACGTTTACTATGCGCAGACCATCACAAACGGTTCACTATTATAGAACGTGTATGATGCGCGGCCCATCACAAACGGTTCACCGTTAAAAATATTAGCTAATCGCCGTACGAGTGTCGGACAGGATTACGAAACCTCAGACCGTCGTAACATCGTCGTACACGACAACTATCGCACACACTATTCTGTGGTGCAACATTTACGATGCATACTTCATCAGGAACAGTTCATGGTTGCGAATCGTGTACGATAAGGCAACTAACACAAACGTTTAGTTTGCCCGCACCGTTTGTGATATTGTCTGGCATCGCACACGCTTTGCAAACGGCAACTATGTGCATGGTTGCACATGTTTCCTCTCTGTGAACCGTCTCCGATTATGGTGCATATCGCAAACGTTTGTGTTTTACCAACCGTGTGTGCCGTAACATCCCGGAGAGCGTAATTTCATCGTAATTTAATGGCTGCTTTTCCAAATTGTACCTGATTTGGATTTGGATTTGAATGTATGCTACAGCTTTATTCATATCCATTAGGTTCAAACAACCAATGCATTATTCGATTCATAGGTACATATGTTCAAGAATTACATAAGAACCAAATAAAGAATGATGAACCACAGTTGTATACTTGTACTATTAAAGATGGTAAAGAAAGAGGCGAAATATATTCTGGTTGCTGAACAAGGTGAAGTGGAATGCCCATATTGTGCCCTCCTCCATGCAGAAGGCACGCACGACTCTAGTCCAACCCCTTGTGATGGCCGACCGCCCATCCTTCACGGTCTTCATGAAAACATCTAGATAATCATCGTGTTCTGGTAGAAATACTTTAACCTTTGCATGCCCACCAATCATGTAGTTTGAGAGGTAATCTTGAGTAAACTGCTTTGGCAACCACTGCAAAGGAATAAGATTTCAGACATTGTCATCTAACAGGTTGTAAAAAGAAGGCTGCAGAGTTCTTACTTACCATCCTGCAGTTCGCTGTTGTCTTGGATAAAGTGTAAACAAATAATTTAATTGCCATCTTTGGACCCATTTTACTAACAATCTTTATCAGCTTCCACACTAGATGCTGGTTCATCGATATCTCATTGCCCCATACGCAGAAAGGGTCGAAACGCGGATCATTACCAATGACATATGTACCTAAAAGCACCAAGTTAATATTAGAAGCTAAACAAGAATTGCACAATGATGTAGTACAACACTCTTTTATAATATGTCTATATACATCCGTATGTGGTAGTCCATTTGAAATCTCTAAAAAGACAAATATTTAGGAATGGAGGGAGTATCTTATAACATCCAATATACTCACATATTAGATGAATTAACATCTTATATTATGGGCCGGAAGGAGTTTAGTTCATTCTTCCAAATTATCTGCTGTTGTATCCACGGGTTACAGTTAGTTTGAGCTAGTTCGGGCTCAAATAGCCCTAAAGTATATCTAAACATGAGGGCTAGTTTGAGCTAGTTGCATCTATAACCCACCCAAAAAAACTAGTATCCAACCCAAGAGGTGCTAATTGGACCTAGTTCTCCTAGTGCATTTATTGTCAATCTAACCCTGCCATCCAAACAACTTCTTTGGATGGAGTTAGTTCAGGGTTAGTAATGAGCTAGAAACTAACTCTAACCTCTAGCTAAGTTGAATATCCAAACAGGGATGTGTTGTTGCTATTGCTGCTGCTGCTCTTCTACGTATATCTAGACATCATTAGAACATTAATGTAACACTCTTCCTTGTTGCTATGTAGCCTAGGATTGCATATTTAGACATTAAGTACAGTGCATGTTGCTATGTAGCCTCAGATATATTACATATGGCCCTAGTTAACCTAAGGAAAAATGGTTAATCAGCCGCCGGCCTATATGGTACAGCTACCGATATCCTGAACAGTGAGCAGATATAAGCCATGGGATGAAACTAACCTCGATGGAAAATAGCAGTCGTTCCCAAAATTGTCCTTTGTAGGTACATCAAGAAGCATGTTAAGCACAACAGGCTAAACATCAACCAAAATTACACATGGCAGATAAAATAATCTCCAAAAGATAGCTTCAGTGTGCAGGTTTAAGCACGCTAGTAAAGCAAAACAAGTGGAAAGGTGTGCTAACTGCAACAGGCCAAACATTTAACAACAAGCAAACATGGTCATTCAAACTGGTATTGTGCCGGTCTAAGTACACTGGTTATGGTTATATAAAAATGGAAAGGCGTGTTAACTACAAGATGCAGCAACCAAATGTAGTCATTCATAGTGGTATTGTTGAAACTGGTACTGATGAAATTGAACTGCGCAGTTCATACTTGCACATATAGAACATCACGTTGTGAATAACTGGAATAAACAAGGCATACTACGAACAACCAAAGATAGCATTTGAAACTGAACATATGCTAACTACAAACAACCGAACAATGAAATTTTTTTAAAAGAGGCATATGCTAGCTATAACAGGCTTAACAGCAAGCAAATATATGCATTCCTATCGGTATGTTTAAAACTGGATTGATGAAATGTACTACACAGTAAATAATTGCACATATGGAGCATCACATTGTGAACAACTGAAATAAACAAGGCATAGTGCAAACAACCAGATATAGCAATTAAAACTGGACATATTCTCACTACACTACAAAAGGGACTCGACAAAACAATATCATGGGTTCCCCCTGTGAAGAGGCACGACAAAAAATCAGGGGTTTCCTCACTTGTCACGGATGGGCTCGTTCCCATGGGAAGAGCACGGAACCTGGATGTGCTCCATGTTGTCGCAGATTGGCTCCTTCTCCTTGGAAGAGCACGGCTGTAGGGTGGCCTCCCTGATGTCGCATACGGGCGCTTTCCCCTTGGAAGAGAAGATGGGCTCTTTCCCCTTGGAAGTGCCGGAGGGGGTGCCCTCCTTGTGGTCGCCGTCGATGAGGTCTGACCTGGAAGCTGTGGATCCCAAGCCAGAGTCGCAGAACGTGTCCTTCAGAAATGACAATAGGGGCTGGATGGCGATGTAGAATGGCAAATTGTTGACAGCGATCCAGAGGAGACCAGCGGCGGGGCCATGGATGAGATCAACAGCGGTTGAACCCGAGGGGTTGGGGGTGGGCCACTTAACCTGTGACACAGCTCACCTCAGGGCGTCGCTGTTGACGACCACGATGTCATAGCCAACGGACGAGACATGCCCGCATAATCTAGCCCGCTGCTTGAGTGCCTGCCGCCAGTAATGGTCGTCAGCTTCCTCGGCGACGTCGGGCGAAGAGACCGCTATTTTTTGGGCCACTCGCTCCTCGAGCTCCACGGGAAGCGTAGCCAAGCTTAGGCTGTGACGCTCTGGACTGGGGGATGGGGATGGGGATGAGGATCTATGGGAAGGGGGCATTTGGCAGGCTTCATCTAAGAAACTCAGGGCGCCCTGGGTATGGAGATCGGTGGGTAAGCTACACGGGCAAACCGGCAGATGTTGACAATGGAGTCCTTGCGGCGGCGGCGGGGACTTTGCTAGGGTTTCGAGCAAGGGAGGGGGTGTGTGTGTGTGCGCACGCCCGAGGAGGTTTTGGTGTGCGTGTGTGTGGAGGGGGTGCGGGGTGTTTCAGGAAATGACATGGGTACTGAAAATTTTACTACGCGGGAGTGAAATGCCGGGCTATTGAAATTTTTGATGATAGTGCATCGCACACGGTCCGGAGATAACAACCGTGTGTTATGAAACAAAAAACCCTCGAGGCGGGCAGATATTTTCTAGGGATGCAGGCGGGATTGGGAACAAGAAACATCGCACACAGTCTGGAGATAACAACCGTGTGTTATGAAACAGAAAAACCCTCGAGGCGGGCAGATATTTTTGAGAGGGGAGCCTCGTGGAGCCCAATGTACTATGCGGATGTGTGCGTGACAGGTGCACCGGCGTGGCACACGGTTAGTTTGAGTGAACCGTGTCTGTTGCGTCATCCGACTTGTCTAATGTTCATAAATTTGGCGAAAAATGACGCGGGAGAGGGTCAGAACACGAACACACTTGCATGTGGACCAAATTTATGTATCAAAAGGGTGGTTTGATTTTCAAATACCAAATGCAACTTCGATGTGGCACCTCTCTCGCAAAGCGCACGGTATTGCTTGCCCCCACCCCCCTCGTGTCGGCACGAAGGGAATCCTAAGCTATGAATGCATGCCCCCTCCCCCTCAACCGAGGTTCACCTAGCAAAGTGCGAAGTAGCTAGCAGCCCCCCTCCTCCCTCGTGTCGGCACGAAGGGAATCCTAAGCTATGAATGCATGCCCCCCCAACCGAGGTTCACCGTAGCAAAGTGCGAAGTAGCTAGCAGCCCCCCTCCCTCGTGTCGGCACGAAGGGAATCCTAAGCTATGAATGCATGCCCCCCAACCGAGGTTCACCTAGCAAAGTGTGAAGTAGAGCTAGCAGCCCCCCTCCCTCGTGTCGGCACGAAGGGATTCCTAAGCTATGAATGCATGCCCCCCCAACCGAGGTTCACCTAGCAAAGTGCGAAGTAGCTAGCAGCCCCCCTCCCTCGTGTCGGCACGAAGGGAATCCTAGCTAAGCTATGAATGCATGCCCTCCCCCCCAACCGAGGTTCACCCTAGCAAAGTGCGAAGTAGCTAGCAGCCACCCCTCCCTCGTGTCGGCACGAAGGGAATCCTAAGCTATGAATGCACATGCCCCCCCAACCGAGGTTCACCTAGCAAAGTGCGAAGTAGCTAGCAGACCCCCTCCCTCGTGTCGGCACGAAGGGAATCCTAAGCTATGAATGCATGCCCTCCCCCCCAACCGAGGTTCACCCTAGCAAAGTGCAAAGTAGCTAGCAGCCACCCCTCCCTCGTGTCGGCACGAAGGGAATCCTAAGCTATGAATGCACATGCCCCCCCCCAACCGAGGTTCACCTAGCAAAGTGCGAAGTAGCTAGCAGCCCCCCTCGTGTCGGCACGAAGGGAATCCTAAGCTATGAGCATGCCCCCTCCCCCCCAACCGAGGTTCACCTAGCAAAGTGTGAAGTAGCTAGCAGCCCCCACCCCCCCTCGTGTCACCACGAAGGGAATCCTAATTAAGCTATGAATGCATGCCCCCCCAACCGAGGTTCACCTAGCAAAGTGCGATGTAGCAACCCCCCCCCACACACACACTTTCAGTCGGCGGGCCAGAGAGGCATATATCTCACCAAGATGGATCGTAAAACGGACCAAGAATAATCCACCTTGGTCGTACAACCTCTCTCTTGTTGTTGGTCAAAGTGATGGCCTTCCATGCGACCCCGGAGATGGGCTAGCTCGCCAATAATCACGCAAGTAGCTAGTCCCCGAAGACAACCACTGCATGCGTGTGGCCCAAACATATGTATGGAGAGGTGTGTTTTTGAGTAACAATGGAACAACTTTGATGTGGCACCGTGATTTCGAACTAGAAATCCCCACACTGAGTGAGGGTTAGGTTGACGATGCATATGTATGTTACACCACACTTCAAGCCAACGACGGGGATTCATATATGCATGCATGCGTGCATAGTATATGCGCTCAAACTTAATTAGGTCTGAATCTCACCATGACCTATACTACGATAACACGAACCAAATGAAGAATCCGCCATGGTAACCTATCTTGTTGTTGGTCAAGGTGATCATGGATGTCCACGCGGGCCCACGAATATATAGGCTTGTCGCCGATAACCACGCGAGGGAGTGTATCGTTCGAAGGCAACCACTACATGCATATGTATGGAGGTGATGCGTGCATGCATGTTTGAATACACAACATTGATCTGGCGCGTGTGTCAAAAATCGTACACTAGCTCCCCACACAGAGCGAGATCGGTTCATGATGGTGTCGTTGTACTAGCCACTTCGACTCGATGGGAGGGATTCATGCGTACACATGCATGTGTGTGTGCTCAAAGTGTATCATGCATGTCATCCCAGAGCAAAAATAATAATCCCCTCCTAAGTCAAATTAACCTCTCTTGTTGTCAGGCAAAAAGAAGTGATGGACCAAGCGGGCCCACAGATGGAAAGCATCGATATCGCTGATAACCGCTTAAGTGGGTGCGAGAGGACAACCACCACCGCTTTGCATGTGGGCCAAACATATATATGTTGAATACCCAAAATGCACAACTTTGATGTGCCACATGCCTCAAAAACCGTAAACCATGCACCCACACAGAGCGAGGTTCATATCAAGCGTACTACATATGATGGTCCCCTTCCCCCCTCTTCACCGCATACTATATGCTCCTGCCGTAATATATGTACAACCCAAAAGAATCCTCATCGATGGTGAAATTAATTAACCTCTCCCGATGTAGGTCAAAGTGATGCATGCATGCATCGACGATGGCCTCGTGGGCCCACAGATGGAAGCGTCACACGTGAGTGTCCTAGCTAGGATATATATGCATGTGGCCCAAAAAGGTGTTGTGTGATGTTTGAATAATCAATTTCACAATTTTGATGTGGCACGTGCCTCGGTAACCAAAAAGTCCCGACACTGAGTGAGGTGTACTTGTTCATGGACGCATACGTATAGTATATATGCTAGTCCCCTCCCACCTCTTCGACGCGTACTATATACCACCATAACACAAACAAAAAAATTGTACATTGCTGGTCAAATTAACCTCACTGCCGGCTATTCGTCAAAGTGATGGACGACGACCTCGCGGGCCCATAGAAAGCGTCACACGCAAGTATCGAGTGTCGTGTAGGACAACCATCGACTACATGTGGCCAAAACGTTTTTGAATGAAAGGGTTGTGTAATGTTTTAAATAACGATTTCACGACTCTGATGTGGCAACCCACACGGTGGCTCACAACTCGTAGTGTACTACGAGCCACCTACCACCCCCAGACGCACACACACACACACACACCACGAATCCACCGCAACTACGATCCATGTTAAATTAATAATCCCGCGGTGAACATACATGTTACCAAAGGAGGAATGTTTTAATTTCCAAAAAATCACAGAGATCATTAAGACGTTTTAGTACATTGATTGATTGATTTTCTATGGGTATAATGTGCAAAAATCAAATTTGAGCTACATGCACACGTGACAGTGCACCTAAATGGATTGGAAAAACACATGTGTCTCACTGGGTGCATGTTTACTCCCCGTGCAACAAATTTCAAACATTGAGAATCTTGATTTTTAAATTCTAGTACATCCAAAACTTATTTGGAGTTCATCAAACTTATCGTGTTGTCATATGGACACCAATACAAAGTGGCATTGTACTTTTTTGTCAAATTAGAGACCAGTTTTGGCGTAATCTCTATCTAATTATAGACGGGAGATTATTAATAATCGGGAACCAATATCCCAAACGGATTATTTATTCGAACCGTGAGCGTTAGACCAACAATGGATACGTGCCATGCTTCAGTTAAGCAACAAAGCGGCAGCATTAATCATCCAAATAGAAAAACAATATACGTGCCGCGGCGCGACCCGTGTGGCGTGCGAGCAGGCGTGAGTTGACGGGACGCATGCGAGCAGTCCACCGCGCAGGCAGACGGGGAGGCGTGCGTGCAGGTGTGTGAATTGACGGAGCCATGCTTGCTGCACAGTGTCATCGGGAGGCGTGCGAGTAGCTAGGTGAAACTTTGGTAGGCATGCCAGCAGTCCGGTGCGCAGGCTCACCGGGAGGCGAGCCATCGGTTTGACCACCACCCGCCTCTCTCCCACAACTCCCACTACTCCATAATAATGGTGCGCCTGAGCGGCCGCACCCCCCATCCTCGCTACGCACACACAATCCTCTCTCTCCGCTTGCATCCTGGACGCCACTCTCAGTCCTCAAAGTCGTCAATGTATGAGGATGCCGCTGAAGCGCCCCATCGGAGGGAGTGGCGACGCCAGGGCTGTTAAAGCACCGGAGTACGGCATGGATACGGAGACAGAGGATGCCGTCACCACTGGTGAGTTATCGCTGCACCCTGACGTTGTCGATGGCGTCGAGCTTCCACAGCCGGAGGCGGAGTTCCACACCGACTCCAACGACGACTCCGACGACCACTCTGGCGATGACTCCAACGACGACAGACAACTGGTTAGTCATCTATACCCATTTATGTGTCAAATAGATCATAGGGTTTCTCTGGTTACTCCTGCCCCCCTTTTGGAATGGAAATCATGTGGTTATGTTCTCCCAATCCATCGAATCTGAGTAAGTTTCGTTAGATCCGTGTAGTGTATTGATTGTTTGAATGGTACAGGTGATAAGTGATTAGTTGTTTCATCTGTGCAAATGATTTCTACTAGTAATCCGACTAGGGTTAGTGTTCGTGTTAATAATTCGTAGCCAGGACTTGACAATTGATTTTGAATGACCTACATATGTTTGTGCCATTATTTTCTTCAAGATTGGTCCGTACATAGACGACTGTGCTAAAAAATTGAACCACAATATCTGGATATGTATAAATAAATAGCCATAAATTCCTAATCCTACTTCACGACATCTAATCAGTGATTTGATGCCAAATTTATTTTACTATTTGTATAGGTGCTGTCTGACGATGTGGATAGCGAGGATGAAGATGCCCAGAGGAGGTACAAGAGGCGAATCCTGAGGAGGCTTTATGCGGGAATGCATAACAGGCGTATTAGGACCTGGAATGACGGCTATGGATGCCCATTTTGCAACCACAAGATTCATGACGCGTATCTAAGTGTTCTGGCGCATGCAAGAGGACGGGCCGTTGGCTCCTTCAAGCAGAAGTATTCTCGCAGGGTGGCGCACGGCGCGTACGCCGAGTACCTGGAGAAGCTTCAGGATCGTGTCGGCCGCATGTGAGATGAGATGTGGGATGGATCGAACTATGTACGCTTGAGTATGCTTAATGACGGTTGAACTATGTACTTATGGTTGAACTATGCTTATGTACGTGTACGCTTATTATCTATGTCTGAGTATGTTAAATATTTCGCCAAATTTTGGTAAAAATTACAATGGGGGACCAATAAACCAGGACGGAGGTAGTACGTCAATCACACACGGTTCCCAAAATTGGAACCGTGTGCAATGACTTTCATTTTGCCTGCTACGTCAATCACACACGGTTCGCTCTAGCAAACCGTCGCCCCCAAAATTATTTGTGGGACAGAAAACCCTCACCACCCAATTCAAAAAAGAAAAATAAAACCCACACCATCCCCACGTCACAAAAACCCTCACCCCACCCGCCACCCCCTCGGCCCCTCCGGTACATTCCCCATTCACACCTGCACAAGCTCCTCCGCGTCTATGCCATGGCACCGCCTATCGCTGCGGTAAACACTTAGCTCGACGCCTGCCGCCACCGCCAGGCTACCGGCAAAGCCCACCGCATTTCGCCACTTCCGCTTGCCGCCGCCTATCGCCATCGACTTTCTCGATGCTGCTCGCGGTCGACCCAGCTTTGCTCGGTTGGGGAATCAGCCGTACTGAGGCTTCTTTCTCATGGACGACAAGGTAACTAATTTAACGAGATATTATCTCATCTCTTATCCCAGTTCATCTGCTTCCTTTAATCAACCAGCGGAAATCGCCGTGAATTCATTTTTATTCGAGCTGATTTGAGGTTTTTCTCTCATTCATAGAATGTATAGTGCCCCGACACTTCAGGACTTGGCGACCGCTGCCAGAGATTCCATCTCATCGTACCAGATAACTTGAGGACGTGCGCGGTATGTTCAATCTCACCCTAAATCGGTTGGCACGGCCTACTTTCCTGAACATATTCTAAATATTGCTACATTTGGATAAAAGGTGCCACATGCACCATATACGTCAAAGGCGATTTTCCCCCTCTTCTTTCTATATTAGGTAAATTAATTATAGACTTTTGTCCTTCGATTTCAACTGCTGTATAGTTCTTTCAATTTGGGCCCATATTTGCATGTTACCATATTTTCTTTAACAATCCTACCATTTTCTGCAGGACATCCCTCGCTATGCAACAGATTATGTAGTGCACAATTTTTCCCTTTAGATACATCAAGGCTCCACGAATGTCATACTGCACACAAACCATGGATTTACAATCGTTGCTACAGTAAGACTTGATGAACGTGATGACTCCTATTTTGGCACTGGCTTTTGGAATGAAATTGCAAAGTTTTATGTAGTGAAAGCTGGCACTAAAATTGCACTGCACATAGAAGGGCCTGGTCATGAGATATATGCTAACTTCCTCGACAAAATCATCCGTCCAGACTTTGTTTGAAGTAAGTTTTCTTTTCAACTATCTGCATATGTTGACTTACCCTACAATGTCAAATGAATTGTGTAGTATTTAAGCAACCAATTGTTATTCCCTTTTCTTACTATATTCCTACCTAATAACTTCTAGTTACCAATACACTTTTCTATTGCCCTGTTTTAACTAAATATTCCCTGTACTCCCATTTCTACCAGAAAGCGTCGCTGACAAGGAGACTCCGAAGGTGGAGAATGGGGGTGCCAACAAGCGGAGGCGGGGCGAGCTAGAACCGCAAGCGACTCCAGCAGGCCTAGACTTAATAAGCAGCCTCCATGATGATATGTTGAGAGTCATCATCTCCCTCCTCCCAATCAAATATGGGGCACGGACAACCCTCCTTTCCTGGCGGTGGCGTCCCCTATGGAACTCCAGCCCTCTCGACTTCATCGACACCCACGAGCTCTGCCATGGCTATCGCAAAAGCTTGGATGCGTTCTCCAAAATCCTCGACAGTCACCTTGGCCCAACCAAAGGCCTTAGAATGGGCAAGTTCCATTCCAACGGCAAGGACCGAGCCAAGCTTGATGACAGGTTCCGATCCCCCGCCCTAGATGAGCTCGAGGAGCTCACTTTTGATGATGGGCATATGCGGTCGCTACCAACGTCCGCACTCCGCCTCACGCCCACGCTGCGCTTCGCCAAGTTCAGGAACTGCCATTTCCCGCCCCTTAATGACACGCCCACTCTTATTCTACCATGACTGAAGCACCTCGAGCTCGTCGCCGTCTGCCTCTCAAAGGGTGACATGGAGCGCCTACTCCATGGCTGTACTGCACTCGAGTACCTTTGTCTTCAGGCAATCAATGGGTTGAGTACCTTCCACATCACCTCCATGACTCTTCGGACTATTTATGTGTGTTGCTGGTGGGGCAGGAAGACATCACAAAAGGTGGACCATGGTATGGTCATCCAGGACACACCTGGACTTGAGAGATTACTTGTAGTTGATCAAGAAGGTCCAACAAGAATCAATGTCATTTCTGCGCCGAAATTAACAGTGCTAGGCTACTCGTCTCACAAATACTCTGAACTTGTTATTGGATCCACACCCGTTCAGGTACAATAGCCGCCTTCTACTTCTCCTTTTACAAATTAACATTATTTCTAATTTTGAAGATGTTTGTTCCTCTTTCATTCAGAAAATGATTCCGACAAGCTTGACCCCGAAACTGCGCACAGTGAAGGTCTTGGCACTAGAATCTGTCGGGCACGACCTGGAGCAAGTTGTCAGTTTCCTGAGATGCTTTCCGTGCCTGGAGAAGCTATATATCGAGGTGATGTTCCTTTCCTGTTAAATGTTAACCATAAGGGAGTTCAATTTGTGACACCTTTTTCCAAGTTTACAATGACAATGTACTACGATTTCTGAAGGTTCTTTTGGAGGATTTCAGTACATACATGCCCCCCCCATATTGGTTGCTTGATCCATATGGTTACAATCAATAAGCATTTCTCCTTTGGATTCATCTGTACTAGTTTTCTTAGGGAACTTTTCATCCACTCCAACCTCTTGTGAAGAAGGCTACATTTTTCTAGAATGTAATCAAATGCCCATGTTAATCATGTCAGATCGAAGATGGCATGTTAGTGCATTTTACAAATCCTGCAAACCAAATAGCTAGGCCTGTAGTAATGTTCAAAACTGCATGTAGGCACTAACACGTTTTCTTCTTTTGCAGATAAGATTAGGCCCAGTGGTGGATAATGTGATACAATATAACAATCACGTCGAATGCCTAGATCTGCATCTCTCAGAAATTACTTTGAACTCCTACCGAGGGACCTTACCGGAGATTATATTCGCCAGGTTCTTTGTTCTCAGAGCAAGGGTGCTGAAGGAAATGAGGTTTGCCCTACATTTATTTCGCAAAAATGAATGGTCTGTTGATCAGCGCCGGCGCCTGCGGCAGAATGGAGTAGGCTCCAAAAATGCTGAATTTCATTTTGGAACTTCAGATGACAGAGTAATCGGAAGTCATCGGGTCAACCCCATACATGACTTCTCAGTGGCTGACCCCTTTGCAAAAATTGTGAGGTTTCGAAGCCAGACTTAGAAGCGGTGATATTAGTTTGAACCTCTCTGATATCCATGTTCAGCGCATCAGCGCGAGCGTTTGCAGCTGATGAGCTGAATTTCATTTCTAATATCAGTTTGAACCTTGTAATCTTCGAATTTGAGCCATATAACTCTGGAATTTGAACCTTGTAACATTTCGAGCTTTTGTGGTACAATCGTTGAAATGGCATCGTATGAGACTCGTATATTGCTAGCACTATTTTTACCTTAATATGCAATGGTCTTAGATTTTATTAACCATTCTCGAATCAGTTTACCTTGTCGATCTCACAGCACATGATCTGTATAGCTAACTCGACTGCGATCTTCGACATTATTGCACACAGTTGGTTTCTTCCACCGTGTGCACTGTAGAGCGCATAATTAATTATCGCACTCGAGTGTCCATCATCACCCTTCTGTGTAACTTTGACCTCATCACCCAAGGGTAAACTTATGACCGAAGTCATTCCACACACTTCGTTTTTACAAAGCCTTTTGCCAATAAACGCCCACGATTTGTCCCTCTTCTAGCCGATGCATGACCAAACTAGCCGGGCGGGAAGCTTGCATGGTTAACAGCGCGGGAACAGGCTCACCGATGATACATTTGGCGCGTCTTCGAGCCCTCGCCTGGGGTGCGGTGTTGTCAAGCGTGCACTGGATTCTGGAATCCTCCGCTATGAACGCCGTGACAAGATGTGACAATTATGGGCCAGCCGGCCCCCATTTATTACAGCGGCCATTTAACCTACTCTTGTGTCTCTTCAACCTTTCGATCGTGCCCCACCATTGCAAGAAGCACACCCACCACGAGAAATTCTTAGAGGGTATCCTGCGCGGCTCCAATGGCGCTCCGAGCGGCTGCCGACGACGAGCAGCAGTTCACCATGCGTGCCATGATGGACACCCACAGAAGGTTCATGGACCTCTCGGTGGTGTACACCAACGACCCGGTCTGGGCGGAGCACTCCATCCACATCATGGAGCTGTTGCTTGCTGAGGAGAAGTACAAGGTGGTTGGGTTCGACCTCGTGTAGACCCGCGCTCGTGTTGGGTCTCGTCCCAAGGTCGTCGTCGCCCAGATGTGCGTGCGCCACCACGTCCTCGTCTACCACTACTGCCTGGCCACAAGGCCTTGCGAGCGTTTCGCCAGGATTGTCAACAACCCCCACTACATGTTCGCTACAGTGGACATTAGCAACGATGTAAAGGCGCTCGAGAATTCCGGCATCGCCTGCCAGAATCTTGTCGGCATCCAGGGCCAATACAAGATCAAGGGCAGCAAGGAGCATGAGAAGGACTCACTGGTTCACCTCGCCGAGGCCATCATTGACCCCTACTACAGAGACATGAAGGATTCATGCAACAAGGACAAGCGTGCCTGGCACTCGGCCTGGATGGAGAAACTCGACAAAGTTCACATCGTGTACGCGTCCAAGGAGGTGTACACGAGCTACGGCATGTACAGGCGGATCGTTGACGTGAGGAAGTCCCTCCTTCACCAAAACGGCCAGGGATCCAGCCGGAAGCAGAGCAATGGCAGGCGTCGTGGCAACAATAAGTAGATGATTAGATCCTCGTTTCTCCTACTTTAGTATGCATGTAATTGCTGGAAATGTTATGTGTGTAGTCACTTGTGTAATTGATGCTTAATTTGGTTATGCAATGCTGTCTTTTTAAGTATATATTTTGATGCTCTGTAGATAGAGCGTAGATGTTGTGCGGACAAAGAAAATCACATCGCACACAGACTAAACAATGGAACCCGCTAGTGATATTTTCATCAATCACTCACAATTGTATACCAGCAATCGTTTGCTCAGAACACACACGGCTTGCTAGGAGTAATTGTCTATGTTGTTATCGGTATTCGCACACGTTTCCGATTACAGACCTGTTTGCCTCGTATCACACACATCTGGTTCATTTGAACCGTTTCTGTTCTCATGTCTCAACGCAAACAGTTCATCTGAGTGAACCGCATGTCATATATCGCACACACCTTTGATCTAGTTGACCATTTCTTTTGTGTTGCCTAATCACAAACAGTTCATCCGAGTGAACCGTATGTTGTGCATCGCACACACCTTCATCTAGCTGCCCGTTTCTTTTGTTCCTCATCATCGCAAACGGTTAATTGAGCTGAACCGTATGCCCTGCATCGCACACACAACTAAAATCTGAGCCGTGTTTTATGTATCCTCCTTCGCAAACGTTTTGCACCTTTTTTGACGGTTATTTTACACCACCGTTTGCGATTATGGGATCACACACTATTTCATCGAAGGGTCTCTAATCGTAGTGTCGCATTAGCAACATCCTGCAGTAGTGTTTCGGCGATGGCAGCAGGCAACGGCGACGGAGTAGACTGCACGCGACCGTCGGCTCCAACCCAAGTGAGCATATCATCCCTCTCTCTTTTGTTGTAGCTCACTGTCATTGTAAATATCGCTAGGGTTCATCACTAGGCAGTGGCAGTTTGCTGTAGTTGTCTAGAATTTGCAATCTTGTCTTAATGATCTTCGTACTAGAAAATCCACGTTCAGCACTTGTTGTAGAAACTGGAAGGGTAATCTGTCAATCAAATTAAGGTAGATATATTTTTCAAGTTAGTGTAGAAAATGCATGTTCAGCACTTGCCGTGAGCCATGCATGATTCTTTTGGAAAGCTGGGTAAAAGAATGCTATTTTATTCTATAGGAAGATTTGGCATCTGAGCAAGAAGAAGCACTGGTTCCCTCTTTTCCCTAATTTATGTGTGGAAAATATAGTCACATGCTGTCGGGGAAAATGACACCTATGGGATCACAGGGAATCCCTACTACGGTTGGCGGGGCGCGGTGCTATGCATAGAGCGGGTTTAGAAGATCAACACGGGTGAATTTTATCCAGGTTCGGGCCGCAAAGGATGCGTAATACCCTAGTCCTGCTTTGGTGTGTATTTGGTGTTCTTGAGTTCTTGAACTAGCTGCGGTGCACGCCTAGCCCAAAAAGTCCGAATCCTTCCTTAGTACACATCGGGCCTCCTTTTATATGTGAAAGGGGTCGCCACAGTGGCACACATGAGGTGGAAAGTATGTGCAGTGTACAAGTCTATCCCCGACATTGTGGGGCAAAACACATTTAATGCCCTGCCGACGTGTCCTCTTGCCTTATTGAGGACGGTTAAGAAGCTTGTCTCGTCTGTCACCGCCTCACCTCGCTCCGACGCGCGTCCAAGCTGACGAGGCGTGCAGCGCCACGCTGGCCGGCTGGCTGCTGAGCTGGTGCGGTGGCAGAGACTTCATGAAGATCTTCATGCCACCACGCAGGTGCTTGGCTAGTTGGCCTAGAAGCTGCATGCTGCCACGTAGGTGCGCGCCTAGTTGACAGGCTCGCTGCTGCGTTGGAACGACCATGGGGTAGCGAAATCTTGGTAGGTGCGGGCTTGGTTGTGGCCCTGCAGATGTCCCCGGCAAGGGTCTTGCCGGGGTCCCGACAAGGGTCTTGCCAGGGTCTTGTGGGCATACCCGGCAAGGATGTTACCGGCGGCCTTCGTCTTTTGGTTCTCATCTAGTCTTGCAGGCCTCTGGTCTTCACAAAGATCTGCATGCCACCATGCTGGCGCCTCCCGAGCCTTGGTTCTGATGTTGTTAGCGGTGTCAGAACTTTTAGGCTCAAGGGTGGCGGTCTTGCTAATGTTGGGCAAGTTGCCCCGGCAAGGCTCTTGCCGGGGCAGCGTAGGTCGTCCCCGGCAAGGCTCTTGCCGGGGGAATCCCATCTTGTCCCTTTGCTCTTCGCGCCTCTGGCTTCAGCGTTGCTCGGGTAGTCTTGTGTCTTCGCCTCCTCTGCCCCACCAAGCGTGGCCGCAGGTGCGGCTACAACTGCCCGTGCACAAGTAAAGGGGTACAGAATGCCCCTACTTTTGTACACCGAAATGAGCCCCGGACCTGGGCCACATATAAGCGTAGAGCGTTGTTGGGCCAGGCCCAGAACGATGCGCGGGCATGCGTGGCAGAGTTTTAACTGCGGTAATTCCGTTGCCAGTTGCGCTTCCCCACGACCCGCATTGAATGCGTAACATGGGGGTCGTGCGTGGAGTGGTTGATGCACGCTTGCGTCACATCATGGTAAATGGTAAAGAGGCGGCCCGCGCCTTCCCCATAAAAAGGGAAAACTGTAGGGGCACTGCTCATTCACCCTCTGCGCCCTTCCCAATCTCGGAACTACCGTTCCCCTCTTCTTCCTCAAGCGTGAACCGAAGCTTTCGCCTTTTCTCGCCGCCTCCACGCCCCCATTACCCTTGATTCTTCGTCTTCTCTCAACCGCCATGGCGCCCAAGACATGCAAGGGCAAGGGTGCGCCAAGGACGCCGTGGAGAAGGAGGCGCCGGAGAGCGAGTATTGGCGCTTCAGACGCAGCGTGCCCTCTTCCCCTCAACGGTCGACGTGCCCACCCTTAGGGACATGTTCAGGCCCCTGTGGGGGAGGGAGACATTGGGGCATGCTGCCATGCACGTCATCCCCGCCTGCTACACCAAGGCCGGTCCAAAGCGGCACCCCTTCTTCGTCGATTACTTCTCCTGCGGGCTCTGCCCCCCGTCTTTGATTTCTTCAACGATGTCATGCACACCTACGGCTTCCATCTTCTGGACCTTACGCTGAATGCCGTGGCGTGCATGGCCTTCTTCGCCCATCTCTGCGAGGGCTTTGCCAGAGTGCTCCCCAGCACGGCGCTCGTTCGCCACTACTTCTATCCTCGCATCCAGCCAGGGGGCACCGTCTCTGGGTGCACCACCTGGATCCCAAGGACCCAGGAAAGGGGTACGTACCCGGAGGGTGCCCAGAAGGAGAGGTGGGAAGAGTGGTGGGGCCGGTGGTGCTGGATTGAGGAGGCAGATCCGCATGAGTTCTGCCGGGTCCGTCGGGCGCCGCTGGTCCGCAGAAAAGACTAGGGCGATGTCGACGCCAACGACAAGAAGCTCACAGTCGCCACCGCCTGGATCCACCGCCTCACTTCGGCCGGGCTCGCCCTCGAGATGATTGGGGCTGACTTCATCTGTCGCCGGATTGCCCCACTGCACAATAAGGGGAGGCCGACCTGAGACTTCAGGAACGTGGCCGACATCATGAGGCTCCGCCCTGGCTTGAAGCACAATTTCACGGTGCTGCAGCACACCCATCTTTTCCAGAGGCTCTTCCAGCTCAAGGTGGATGAGGCCGACGGAGTCGAGAGGACCGGCAGGGCCAAGAAGGCCGTCAAGGCCGACAGGTCTCTGCTTGTGTTGCCAGCGGGGGTGGTCCCGTTGAGCAACAACTCTTGCCAGACCGCCGTCATTTCCATGATGCCGGATTTCAACCCGCACGGCCTTGATCCAAGTTGGGCCGAGCTGGAAGCGGAGTGGGTGCAGGCCTTCTTCGAGAACCTCTCGGAGAGGTACGTTCGCGACGAGCCGCTGCTTGTCCATGACACCACTCGAGAAGAGCTGGCATATATTGCCACCAGGGCAGAGGAGGTGGCACTCGCTAGGGAGGCCGGAAGCGTCGGCACCATGGAGGACGAGGCCGACACGGCCGCAGAAGAGAAAGAGCTCGCCGAGTGGGCGGGGTCTGCCGGGGAAGCCAGCGCCACCGGCGCCGGGGCTCCCCTTGTTGAAGCCGTGGTCGAGGAGTCGACCGAAGAGGAGACCGAGGCGGATGACTCCTCAGCCCCGAGGAGGAAACGCGTCTTGCGGTGGGCTAGCTCTGGTGAGCCGGTCCGGTCCGGCAGGACCACGCAGCGGCAACGGGCCCAGGTGCAGCCCGTGCGCCAGACGAGGGCCGCGGCAGCGAAGAAGAAGGGAGCGGCCACCGCTTCTTCCTCGTCCAAGCGGCGCAGGACCCCGTCCCCTTCTCCTCCCCCTTCGGACAACGACCTGGAGGCCGATTTTGACCTCGGTTCCTTCAGCCCGAAGAGGAAGAGGAGGCCAGAGGGGGAGGAGGAGTAAGCACTTTGTCCTTCATCATTTCTGACCCTTAGCCTGTGCTATCTCCCCTGACATGATCTCATCGTTGCAGGGACACGGAGACGCTGGCCCAGAGGGCGGCGAAGAGGGCCAAGGCTTCGAAGGGCGCCAAGCCCCCAGCGAGCACTACGCACACGCCGGTGGTGGTAGAGATCAGCCCGGATGCCAGCCCTCGACGCAGCCCCTGCTTCAGCCCCCAGCGTAAGTTCATTACTCACTCCTCATCGACGGGCGCGGGGGCGTGAATCTTGGTGCTGACCTTGCCAGATTTGTAGGAGGGGAGCGGCAAGAGTAGAGGAGCTGCTGAGGGCCGCCCCTGATATGCCGCCCCCATCGACCACGCCACCCCGAGGGGCGTTCCCGGCAAGGACACCTACCGACGAGCCCACGCGCACGTAGGAAGAGGAGGCGAGCTTGGGTGCCGGCGGCTCCGTCCCGGCAACGAATGTTGGTAGGGAGGGGACCACTTCTTCTCAGCTCGGCACGGGTAGGTGGCCTGCCTCCCGTCCCTATTTTTTTCTTCCTTTGTTCTGAACCTTGATCTTGGCCTCATTTCGTCCTTCCTTTCTGGTTTCCAGACCCTCCCTCGATTGACCAGGAGGATATCGACATCGCCGTCGGGGAGGTCGCCAAGGACGCCGAGGCAGAGGCCGCCAAGATCGTGGCCGAAGAAACCACCAAGTCTGCCGCCGAGGAGGCCGCCAAGGGGCTTGTCGGGGAGTCCGGCGAGGCCGCTACCAAGGAGGCTGAAAAGGAGAGCACCGAGGAGGAGGTGGACAACGACCAACCTTCCTCCCCCGCAGCTCCCTCCCCGGGCAAGTACCTGAGGGTGGGCGACGACCTGTTCATCCGCCTCCTAGGGATCGCGAGCAGCAGAGCGCCAGCCGAAGGGGAAGTGTTTGACGACGAGGTGCTCGCCACCGCCGGGCTCCAGGTTGTTGACGAACCGAGCATCGGCGGCGATGGTTCCCAAGAGGAGCAGCTTCTCCGTGCCATAAGGCCAACTTCCAGAAGCTCCAGGCGCTCCACCGTGAAGTCCAGGATGGCGGCGGTGGACAAGGCAGAGGCAGATTTCGAGGAGCACGTCGCTCAGAGGCAGGTCTGGTTTGGTGAGGCCCGGGATGAACTGAGGGATGCCCAGGGTGAGCTAGATGAGCGCAAGCGAGAGCTCATCCTGAAGCAGGACGATATCGAGAAGGCCTAGGAGGTGGCGAAGGCGCAGGCTGCCAAGGACGACGCCGCCCGGCAACAGCAGAAGGCCCTGCTGGACTCCCAGGAGGAAGACCTTGTTGCTCGTGAGCAGGCGCTTGCCTCCACACTCCGCGGCAAGGACGAGGAAATCGGAAGATCGTGGCACAGCGGGCTCAGGAGCTGGAGCAGAAGCACAAGGATGCACTTAATGCTCTGGCCCTAGACCACGCCGGCAAGATGAAGGAGCGGGAGCTGGAGCGGGAGGAGCTGAAGAAGAAGGTCTCGGAGCTGACGGAGGAGAGGGACACAGACAACCACACTCTGGAGGATGTGCAGGTCGCCATCTCCGACAAGGCCAAGCTGCTCTCCGAGGCCAACGACTCCATCAACGACCTGAAGCTGAAACTAGATGGCTTGGAGAGGAAGCTTTCAGAGGCCGGGCTCATGAGGAGACCCTGAACAAGGCCTTGGAGCACGAGAAGCGGCTGCGGAGCGATGACGCCGTCGCCCACAAGGATTACGTGAAGAGAGTAAACCTGTGGATCAGCCGCCTCGTCGACGTTGCCGGGAGGCTTACCGCGCAGCTCGGCGTCATGGGCCTGCCGGATGTCAGGTACTCCCAGGAGCCGAACGTGAGCCCCAATGCCAGGCTGACCCTGTTCTTTGAGCGCGTCCTCGACACCCTGGAGCATCTCTGCTCCAACCGAGTAGTTTATCTGGCCAATGAGTCCCAGAGGCTCTGCCGGGGTGCCCTGACCAAGGTGCTCACCAATGTGGTGTTCTAGAACCCCAGCGTTGACTTCACCAACGTGTTGGAGAGCCTGCCGGAGGATGTGGACCTCGCGGCGCTCGAGGAGCGTATCGAGCCCATCATCAGCTCCGTCGACGGAGTCAAGAGGGTGGAGGGCGAACGCCAAGACTACGCACCCCGTTTCTCCTTGCCGCTGCGGGTTTATGCCCAAGACAATCTATCTTAAGTTAGAACCGCGGCAATTATTGATGTAATATAACTCTGCAGAACTTTGAAATGAGGCATGCTATCTTCCTGTTCAATCTTTCCTTGCATGTACACACCCTACGCCTAGTTGGATAGGTTTGCCGGTGCGTAAACCCATGCTATGGCGCTTTGAAGGACGGATCCTTATCCGCCTGCCGGGGGGCGCTTTCTTCTGGGCAAGCCACCCTGCCGTTCTCAGCGCGTACAAGGGCGTTGCCAATAGCGGAAGGGTTCCATTGCGTATAGGTTTTCCATACAAGGAGCAAGATTTTTCGAGGAAAATAACCCTACAAAGAGAGGATTACTCAAGGTTTTGCGAGACTTAGCTTTTCTGTTGCCGCACGAATGGCTGTTGCGGCTGCGGACAGCATCGCCTTGCCTAGCTGACAGCGCCAGAGAGTGGCTGATCGACATCGCCTTCTTCCCTCGAGCCAACGCGACAAAGATGTCGATGCGCTAACTTCTAAACCATATTTTTCACAGCTTGCGCCCCCTACTTGGCGCGCCAAAGATGTCGGGGAAAACGACACCTATGGATCATAGGGAATCCCTACTATGGTTGGCGGGGCGTGGGGCTATGCAAAGAGCGGGTTTAGAAGATCAACACGGGGGAATTTTATCCATGTTCGGGCCGCAAAGGATGCGTAATACCCTAGTCTTGCTTTGGTGTGTATTTGGTGTTCTTGAGTTCTTGAATTAGCTGCGGTGCACGCCTAGCCCAAAAAGTCCAAATCCTTCCTCAGTACGCCTCGGGCCTCCTTTTATAGATCAAAGGGGTCGCCACAGTGGCACACTGGAGGTGGAAAGTATGTGCAGTGTACAAGTCTATCCCCGACATCGTGGGGCAAAACGCATTTAATGCCTTGCCGACGTGGCCTCCTGCTTTATTGGGGACGACAAAGAAGCTCGTCTCGTTTGTCACCGCCTCGCCTCGCTCCGGCGCGCGTCCAAGCTGATGAGGCGTGCAGCGCCACGCTGGCTGGCTGGCTGCTGAGCTGGTACGGTGGCAGAGTCTTCATGAAGATCTGCATGCCACCACGCAGGTGCTTGGCTAGTTGGCCTAGAAGCTGCATGTTGCCACGTAGGTGCGCGCCTAGTTGACTGGCTGGCTGCTGCGTTGGAACGGCCATGGGGTAGCGAAATCTTGGTAGGTGCGGGCCTGGTTGTGGCCCTGCAGATGTCCCCGCAAGGGTCTTGTCAGGGTCCCGGCAAGGGTCTTGCCGGGTGTCGGTGTCAAAACCGGCGGATCTCGGGTAGGGGTTCCCGAACTGTGCGTCTAAGGTCGATGATAACAGGAGACAGGGGACACGATGTTTACCCAGGTTCGGGCCCTCTCTATGGAGGTAATACCCTACTTCCTGCTTGATTGATCTTGATGAATATGAGTATTACAAGAGTTGATCTACCACGAGATCGTAATGGCTAATACCCTAGAAGTCTAGCCTATAGGATTATGATTATGAGTGCCTCTACGGACTAACCCCTCCGGTTTATATAGACACCGGAGGGGACTAGGGTCGTACAAAGTCGGTTACAGAGAAAGGAATCTTCATATCCGAACGCCAAGCTTGCCATCCACGCCAAGGAGAGTCCTATCCGAACACGGGAGAGAGTCTTCTATCTTGTATCTTCATGGCCCATCAGTCCGGCCCATGTCCAATAGGTCGGACGCCCGAGGACCCCTTAATCCAGGACTCCCTCAGTAGCCCCTGAACCAGGCTTCAATGACAAGGTGTCCGGCGTGCAGATTGTCTTCGGCATTGCAAGGCGGGTTCCTTTTCCGAATACTCCAACGCATCCTTCAAACACCGAAAACTTGTCCGGCTCTGCAAAACAAGTACCACACACAACCACAGAGTATAATATTTCACGAGTCCAATCCACAGACAACTTTTTGTAGCGTGACACCACGTCACCACCCGGTCATTATTTCAAACCGTTTTTTAGCCTGCCGCTCCATGTTTTGAGATGCGGTTTCATTGGCACGTCTTGTCAAAGCAGAGATCTTGTCCCCTTATTACGGGATTCTCATCAATACGGGCGTGGGTAACCCAACCGTGCCGTGTGCACGGCCCTTGGGGAATAGGCGAGTTTTAAGGCGAGTGGGGAGGCGCTTGATATTCGCTGCCTTTATAAGGAGATAAGGGTTCACCCCTTTCACCCACGCCTTCTCTCTCTCTCTGCCCACCCATTCTCGAGCTCCAGCACCCAAGTCCTGATCTCTTGCACTTCAAGAAAGCACTCCGATCATGTCCGGATCTGGAGCGCAGGGCAAGTGGATGGTCTCCTCCGTCAAGGAGAAGGACATCACCAAGCTCCGGGAGGCCGGATATTTGGCCAAGGAGGTCGCCCACCGGCTTCCGACCAAGGGACAGATCGTCCCTACCCCGGAGCCCCTTGAGAGGGTAGTGTTCATCCCCCACTTCGTCCGCGAGCTGGGATTTCTGCTCCACCCATTCGTCTGCGGACTCATGTTCTACTATGGGGTGGATTTCCACGATCTGGTCCCCAACTCCTTCCTCAACATCTCGGCATTTATTGTCGTGTGCGAGGCCTTCCTTCGCATCTCACCCCACTTCGGATTGTGGCTGAAGATCTTCAATGTGAAGCCGAAGGTGGTGGACGGCCAACACGCAGAGTGCGGAGGTGCCATGGTGAGAAAGATGCCCAACGTCATATGGCCCAAAGGTACTTTTGCGGAGACTGTCAAAGGGTGGAAACAGTAGTGGTTCTATGTCACAGACCCCCGCGACACCACCTGGGCCGAGGCTCCCAATTTTAGGTCCGGGGACAAGATGCGGCTCACCTCCTGGCTAGAGAAAGGCCTAGACTGGGCCTCGTCGGACGAGCTAACAGCTCTGCAGATGCGCATCAAGAGCATGGTCGACAAGAACATCAAGCTTGTCAATGTGATCAAGGTGATGCTCTTTCGCCGGATCCTTCCATGCCAAAGCCGGACCTGCAATTTGTGGGAGTTCGATCCGGCCAAGCACCAGACCCTGCAACACTTCTTCGGCGTTACACACGAAGGTATTTGGAAGGTGCTCTTCAAGGCCAACGAGACGTGGCCGAAGGAGACCGAAGACTGTGGGTACAACCTGACCCACTCCGCCAGTCCGGCGAGTTTTTCCGTGTTTTCAAGGTGTATCCTTTACTTATATACCCAAGGAGAACGTCTGAATTTCCCCATCTTACTTTTTCAGGGCTGGACAAAGAAGGTGGAGCTGGTCAAGAGTCCGGCTCCACTGCCCGAAGACCCAACAATTCCACTTCTAACAAAGATGCTGGTTTCGGCGCCCTACCAGGCGCCGGAGAAGAAGGCCAAGAAGAAGGCCAAGGGGACCAGAGGCGGTCTCCGCCACAAGGGCACTTCGGACATGACGTCCGAAGACGCCGAGACCCATTCCCCACCCGCCACTGACGACGATGAGGAGGAGGAGGAGGAAGAAATCGACTCCCCCCTGAGGGGGAAGGAAGACAAGGGCGGCCTCCACACGTCTGGAGGCTGAAGCGTCCAAGAGGGGGAGAGCCTCCCTTGCGGACGACACCACGCCGGATACCGAGAACAGCTTGTAGTGGCGCCCCAACGATAAGCCCCGGCCGGATCGTAAGTATTCGAAGGCTCTAATGGACTTATATGTCCAACTCATTTATCTCGTAATTCTAATGTGTTGAATCACGTGCTGCAGTCCGGCCCATGACAGCTCCCAGCGATCCTCATCGGGGGATTCGCTGGATTCAAAGGCTATGGACAATGATTCACTGCCGACAGCCACCTCTCCCAAGGCCATGGACGACACCGAGTTGGTGTCCCGAAGGACCTTCACGGGCCAGGGAGAGACACAGGAGGCCATCAGGATGGCGCCGGAGGGCGAAACCTCGGCTGCCGGACAGCTGGGGGAGCAAATCCCACTGGAGACTGGCGATGGGGGCTATATCCCGTGTGGCCCCCAGCCGAATACCATTCCGGAAGCCAGTACGGCTCCGGATTCAGGCAATCAGCCTCCTTCAAAAGAAGGAGGTGCTCCTATTCCACCGGTGACCTCTGTCCAACCAGAGGCACCTGATACTCTTCTGGAAGCGCTGCAAGGTGCTTCCATTGTTGAGGAACACCGTATCCTTATGGGTACGGTGGTTGAGAAGGTTCAGTCCGTTAAGAGCGGACTAACTGAAGCCTGCACCAGGCTCCTGACAGGCTTTGAGGTAAGCGGCGTAATTGTGTAAGAAGAATGTCATAGTGTAGACATTGGCCCTTGAGACTCTGTCCGGTGTTTTGGAAAGAAAAGTCGGACAGAGGATCAAATAATTTTCGCAGGGGACTAACCATACATGTCTATGCGAATAAGAAGACGTCGCTACTGGCTGCGACCTCTCATGCTGCCGAAGTCTCCGGACTGAAGCAGAGTCTGGAGCGGACCGAGGAAGAGCTCGGCCGAGTGAAGAAGCAACTGGAGGACAAGCAAGGTATGTAATGACCTTCTGTATATCAGAAAGAATTAAGGATTTATGTTGACTATAGTGCCATGGTATTCGTAGGAGCAATGACTGAGGTGGAAACCCTCAAGAAGGCGCTGGCCGAGGCCCAAAAAAAGCGGCAAAGGAGCAAGCCTCCCGTGAAAAACACGAGGCCAGGGTTGATGAGGTCTAGCGGGAGCTCCAGGACGGCGTGAAGAAATGCGAGTCCTTGGAGCGCAATATTGCGGATCAAGAGACCGCACTCACCAAGGCTCGCCAAAGCACACAAGATGCCCGGGTTGAAGCCCAGGGCACCCTCCAGGAAATCCAAGAGGCCAGAAAAATCACGGCGGGTAAGGCCTTCATTATGCAGAGAAAATATGTGAAGAAGAGGTATCTCTTACTAACCCGGATTTGGAGTTCTCCAGGAGCATTTGCGGATTTACCGCACAGTGTTGCCGACGCTGCGGAATTCTTCCGAGCCGAAGAGGGGATCTCAACGGAGAAGCTGTTATGGTCGCAATACCTTGCACCAGAAGATCCGGTGCCCTTTAGCGATCAGCTAAAACAGCTGGTCGAACTGCATAGGGTGGCCGAACTAGTCATGAAGGATTTGATAATCCGGCTATGGCTTGCCGAAGCCATACCCAGCAGCTACTTCGGGCTCGTGAAGCGGCTGGTCAATGCCTGCCCCCGGCTCGACGTCATCAAGCGGTCGGTCTGCATCGAAGGTGCGCGGATGGCCTTCGCCCGTGTCAAGGTGCAGTGGGCGAAGATGAACGCCGTCAAGCTTGCGACCGAGGGACCGCCCAGTGGCAAGGAGCACCGCACGCCCGAGCGGTATTTTGATGTTGTCCTGGAGGGATCCCACACTGTAGCGGAGCAATGTGCTAAGGACATTATTTTTGAATGAATACATTCATGTTATCCTGTCCTGTATGGTGAAACAAAGCTGATATGTAATATAATGCTTGTTATTTTTTGTTATTATTTAAAATTTTACCTCCTGTGCGGCCATTTTGTTAAATCTGAGAGTTGGCCAGTCGTCGGCTTCAGCCCTCACGTAGGTAGTACGGGGGTGTTCGGGATGGAATCTAAACACTCTTGATCCAAAAGTTTGCTCCTTGAGGCAGGTATTTAGCGCAACGAACTAGGCAATCAGACTATTTGGCTTTATCACCCTCACTTAGCCATAGGAGTTTGACAAAATAAAAAATATAGGTGCAGCCCCTGGTTGGTATTTAATCCGTACTAGGGTGCAGTAGACACCTGATCGGGTCAAGGCCGATCCGTCGCACAAGGCGGAAAAAATCGCAAAAGATTTTGAACCTTCGAATAGCTGACCAGCTCTCGCCACATTATGACAGTCAGTTTTCGGCTTTCTCTACTGAGGTGTTTGCTCGGATAAACCAGAAACACAATCGCAGTAGTTCTCCCTTTACTACCCTAGCCGATAGAGCGGAACGTAAGGTAGTAAGCACAGGAGCCGGGCAACCCAACTATTGACCAAAGACATGATTTGGAGCCAGTGCATATAATGCTAAAATTCGGGGTGCCGAACTGAACTGTATAAGTGTTAGGACTTTGTTGCCATAGTACGGAGCGCAGTGAAGCCCCTGGCCAATTTAAAATGTACCAAGGTGTACGGGTGCGATCGATAAGCATAGCGAAAAATGAAGTAGTAAGCCAATGCCACGTAAGTTGGGCCGCAAGCTGTTTTCATTATAATTAGATTAATACGTCAAAGTGTATTTGTACAAATAGTGCGATAAGCACCCAGGCTATTTGACATGCCAAGATCAAGGGGGGAGCTTGCGTGTGGGTCCTGAAAACAGGTAGAATGACCGTCGAGAAAGACATCTAGAAATCCCCCATGCGTTTGTGCTACTTGCCGCCTTGGTGTATCCGTCCTTCGAAAGGACCGCTGAGCAGGCCGCCGCAAGGGGCCTGTGGAAAAGAAACCTGAAAAGGATAAAAAGAAAAGTGAAAGTATGTGTGTCCGGGGAAGGTCGAGCCATATTGTGGACCACAGTCTGGTTATGCCTTCATCTCTGCCCATGGTATTTTTAATGTGTAGTTATGTACGCACGGTACGTATGCCGCCACTTGGTCGGGACTGAGACGGAGGTCGAATTGCTAGTCAAGCTCCTGATGAGCCAGATTGTCATGTTGCGGAGTAGTCTAGACTCGTTTGACAGTGTCCGGGAGCTTGGCCACTTAATTAAAATTCTGCCTTAAAAGGTCGCTCTGTACTTCCACTGCCAGGGCCGCGGTGTGCTCCTCGGTACGGAGGGAGCGCTCCGTGTTTCCATTGACTGTTATGACGCCGCGTGGTCCGGGCATCTTGAGCTTGAGATAAGCATAGTGCGGCACCGCATTGAATCGAGTGAATGTGGTTCGCCCGAGCAGTGCGTGATAGCCACTGCGGAAGGGGACGATGTCGAAGATCAACTCTTCGCTTTGGAAGTTGTCCGAGGATCCGAAGACGACCTCCAATGTGATTGGGCCCGTACAGTGGGCCTCTACACCTAGTATAACTCCTTTAAAGGTAGTTTTTGTGGGCTTGATCCTTGATGGATCGATGCCAATTTTGCGCATTGTATCCTGGTAGAGCAGGTTGAGGCTGCTGCCACCGTCCACGAGGACTCGCGTGAGGTGGAATCCATCGATTATCGGGTCAAGCACCAGTGCGGCTGAACCGCCATAACGGATGCTGGTCGGATGATCCCTGCGATTGAAGGTGATCGGGCATGACGACCATGGATTAAATTTTGGGGCGGCGGGCTCTATCGCATAGACGTCCCTGAGCGTGCGCTTGCGCTCCCTCTTGGGGATATGGGTAGCGTATATCATGTTCACCATTTTGACCTGAGGGGGAAACTTCTTCTGTCCCCCTGTGTTCGGTGGGCGGGGCTCCTCATCCTCGTCCTTGCTTTGCAACCCCTACTCCTTGTTCTCGGCATTTAATTTGCCGGCCTGTTTAAAAACCCAACAGCTTCTGTTGGTGTGATTGGCTGGTTTATCGGGGGTGCCGTGTATCTGGCATGGACGATCGAGTATGCGGACCAAGTTGGATGAGCCCGGGTTGTTCCTTTTGAATGGCTTTTTCCACTGGTCGGACTTGGAGCCACTGAATCCGGCGTTGACCGCCGTGTCATCGGTATTGTTATCATTGTTTCGACGCTTGTGTCTGTTGCGTCCGGGCTTCCCGTTGCTATTTCTGGCTTCAGACGTGCCGGGTTCGCTTGCATTGTTATTGCTATAGGCTAGCCAGCTATCTTTGCCCGCGCAAAAGCGGGTCATGAGTGCCGTGAGGGCTGCCATGGACTTCGGCTTTTCCTGGCCGAGGTGTCGGGCAAGCCATTCGTCGCGAATGCTGTGTTTAAAGGCCGCTAGGGCTTCAGCATCCGGACAGTCGACGATCTGGTTCTTTTTAGTTAAGAAACTTGTCCAGAATTTCCTGGCTGACTCTCCGCGCTATTGGACTATGTGACTTAGGTCATCGGCATCCGGAGGTCGGACGTATGTACCTTGGAAGTTATCACGGAAGGCATCTTCCAGGTCCTCCCAGCTGCCAATGGAGTTCGCGGGCAGGTTGTTCAACCAGTGCTGAGCTGGTCCCTTGGGTTTTAGTGGGAGGTATTTGATGGCGTGAAGATCATCACCGCGGGCCATATGAATATGGAGAAGGAAATCTTCGATCCATATCGCAGGGTCTGTTGGCCCATCATATGATTCGATGTTCACGGGTTTAAACCCTTCTGGGAATTCGTGCTCCATTACTTCATCAGTGAAGCAGAGGGGGTGTGCGACACCTCTATATCGGGCCACATCGCGACGTAGTTCGGATGGAGTCCGTCTGCGGTTTTTGTCCCGGGCGTGATTATGCTTGTCGTGTCCGACTAGATAGCCGTCGTCGCATGTCGGGGCATGCCCCCGTGATCCGTAGATCGATCTGGTCTGTCCTGCTCTACTGTCCAGGTCATGCCACATGTCATATGTATATCCCCAATCTGTTTTATTTCTGCCTTTACGGCGAGGTAGTACGGGCTGGTGTTCGGCTTGAGTTGCCGCTTTGTCCCGACCGCGTGGTGGTCGGTCAGCCGCGTTATGCACGGATGGTACAGGCTCCAGCGCCTCATCATCAAATTGAGGTAGCAATTTGCACTTCGGGTAACTTTTGGTTGGGCACTCGAGGCCGTACTCCTCGGCTTCCAGGATATTAGTCCATCTGTCGTTGAGCAGATCTTGATCAGCTTGAAGCTGCTGCTTCTTCTTTTTCAGGCTCCTTGCGGTGGCTATTAGCTGGCCCTTAAAGTGCTCCTGCTCAAGAGGCTCCTCAGGCATGATGAAATCCTCATTGCCGAGGGTCACCTCATCCTCGGAGAGCGGAAGATAATTACTGTCCTCAGAGTCTTCGTTTATGGCCTGTTCATCGGGGCTGACGTGCCCATCTTCCCATGCGTCCTGTTTGGAAGTTGGCTCAATGGGGTCTTCATTGTCTTCGGCATCGTCTTGAGTATTGTTTTCTCCTGTGCCGATATTGTTGTCTATTCCACGGCGTGACTTAGAGCGGCACCGCTGACGTCGGCGCTTTGGCTGTATCTCAGGAGGTTTATCCTCGACTGGGTCTTCCTTGTCATCGCCGCTATTCTCTTTGGGTGTATCCACCATGTACACGTCATACGAAGAAGTGGCCGTCCAGCGTCCGATAAACGGCAGGTTTTGGGCCTCCTCTTCTCCGTCATCGTCGTCCATACCGTCGATGTCTTCGGAGCCATAATCGAGCATGTCGGTTAAGTCCTCGACAGTGGCTATAAGGTGGGTGGTGGGTGGGACGTAAAATTCCCTGCTCTCAGCCCCTAGTCCGGGCTGGGCATAGTTCAGACATTGCTCCTCCGTAATGACAAGGGATCGCATTAAGTCCAGAGCCTCGCTTAAAGGCGAGGTTTGGCCTGAGGGAAGAGAGCCTGTGGAGTACGGCGGGAGGGAGACTCGTTGGCCGAGCTCACATGATGCCGACTCCGAGGATTCGGAGCCAGTGTCCGGAGAAGGGTTCGGCTTCATGATGGTTGCCAGCTACACTTCTTCCCCCGGCTCTCCCACAATGGGCCTCGTGGCCAAAGATAGTCCGGCGAACTCAGGGAGCTCGTCTTCGGACCTGGCGATACGCTCTGGATCTAAGGCCAGGGCGGAGGTTGGGGGCGCGAATCCTTGGAAGATTAAGTCTCCTCGGATATCGATGACATAGTCCAGATTTCCAAAACTAATCCGGTGACCTGGGACGTAGCTGTTGATCTTCTCTAGATGGCCAAGCGAGTTGGCCCGCAGTGCGAAACCGCCGAACACAAAGATCTGGCCGGGGAGGAAAACCTCCCCCAGGGCTGCATTGTTGTAGATGATTGATGGAGCCATCGAACCTTCTGGTGATGACGCAGCGGAACTCTCAATGAAAGCACCAATGTCGGTGTCAAAGTCGGCGGATCTCGGGTAGGGGGTCCCGAACTGTGCGTCTAAGGTCGATGGTAAGAGGAGACAGGGGACACGATGTTTACCCAGGTTTGGGCCCTCTCTATGGAGGTAATACCCTACTTCCTGCTTGATTGATCTTGATGAATATGAGTATTACAAGAGTTGATCTACCATGAGATCGTAATGGCTAAAACCCTAGAAGTCTAGCATGTATGATTATGATTATGAGTGCCTCTACGGACTAACCCCTCCGGTTTATATAGACACCAGAGGGGACTAGGGTTGTACAAAGTCGGCTACAGAGAAAGAAATCTTCATATCCGAACGCCAAGCTTGCCATCCACGCCAAGGAGAGTCCTATCCGGACACGCGAGACAGTCTTCTGTCTTGTATCTTCATGGCCCATCAGTCCGGCCCATGTCCAATAGGTTGGATACCCGAGGACCCCTTAATCCAAGACTCCCTCACCGGGGTCTTGTGGGCGTCCCCGGCACGGATCTTGCCGGGGGCCTTTGTCTTCTGGTTCTCATCTAGTCTTGCAGGCCTCTGGTCTTCACAAAGATCTGCATGCCACCATGCAGGCGCCTCCCGAGCCTTGGTTCTGATGTTGTTAACGATGTCAGAACTTTTAGGCTCAAGGGTGGCGGTCTTGCTGGTGTTGGGAAAGTTGCCCCGGCAAGGCTCTTGCCGGGGCAGCGTAGGTCGTCCCTGGCAAGGCTCTTGCCGGGGGAAACCCATCTTGTCCCTTTGCTCTTCGCGCCTCTGGCTTCAGCGCTGCTCGGGTAGTCTTGTATCTTCGCCTCCTCTGCCCCGCTAAGCGTGGCAGTAGGTGCGGCTACAACTACCCGCGCACAAGTAAAGAGGTATAGAAGGCCCCTACTTTTGTACACCGACACAATCCAAACAGGCCCTTAGGGGTTGTTTGGTTTCAAGAGACAACTTGCCACACTTTGTCGCAACTCAACTTAGGCAGTTTATTAACACTAAGGCCCACATGCTATCTAGTTTGCTATAGGTCAACCCTCAGTATTGAGATGCTATCTAGTTTGATTAGCTCTATACATTGCTAGCTCAATGTATCAACAGTGCAAACATATGCAATATTGGAACTACTTTTCATTGGTGTCAATATTTAGTGATATGAAATTGCATATTATCTTGATCATATACGATGTGTTTGTAGGTCATGACCAATTCCGGAGGCAACAACGAGTTGGTGTACGATGTGGACATGGTCAACAATGATTTCTTAGAAGCTCATGACTGTAGCATTAACAGCCTGCAAGGGGCAAATGACGAGCTAAAGATGGAGATTAAAGAGCTGCACAAGGAGACTATTCGGCTCATTAAGGAGACTAATGAGCCTAGGGACGAGAGGGATAAGCCCGTCAAGGATCGGGATAAAGTGAACGAGGAGAGAATACTCCTCAGGCCTGAGAGGATTGACCTCAACATGGATATAGATCATTTCAAAAGAGATGGAGAGGGATATAGAAAGAAGCTTCACCAGCTGAGCGTACTCCTTGATGAATATTAGTTTTTTAACTAGCTAGTCCATCTTATTAGTTGATGAATCGAGTAATTAGAGTACTTGATGAGCAACTTCTGTGAAGTTTACTTAACTTGTAAAGTTTGTGAGCCTCTTATGTTAATGATTATCTATTAAGTAAGTAGCTAGTGTTGATGAGTACATTGTGTTAATGAGTATCTATTAAGTAAGTTGCTAGAGTTGATGAGCAATTTTTTTGTTACAAAAAAACCATTTGCTGGCGTTGGCCAAGGAGGCACGCTAGAGTTAAGATGAACTTACTACTGGTGTTGGACTGGTGACACGCCAGCACCACGTAGGATACTGCTGACATGTTCTCCAACGTCACTACTACTTTTTAGCAATGGTGGCATATTTGTGGCGTCGTGTGTTTATGCCAGCACGGAAGTGGCTGACATGCCATATCTAGGCTTTTCTGCACTAGTGTTAAGTGCACGTAGAGTTGTATCAGTGGTCGATATAAGTTGAAGGGAATATTAATTCTACCTTTAGCTCCTCGTTGGGTTTGACACTCTTACTTATCGAAAGAGGCTACAATTGATCCCCTATACTTGTGGGTTATCAGGGACGGAGATCTTCGGACATGTGAGCCGCGTTTGATAGGTGGGTCGTGGCCGTGACCCCCTATGAAGAGTGGGACCTGGGCTGGGTGAGCAATCACTTTATTTTGCCTAAATTAGCCCAACCCAAGCGACCATCCGCATCCCCCACATAGGCCCATGCAGCAGCTGCCGCCACCACACCCCTAGCGGCCCTGCCGCCCACTCTAACCATTTGCTTGATCTTCAATGGCGAAGTGGCGTGGTGCTACGGCCTAGCCCTTCATTCCATCTGCAGGAACCGTGCATGATAGTTGAGCAGCCAGTATGTTTCTAATCGAAATCCTAGCAATTAGGATTCTGTTATCAATCGATTGAATGGGGATTGAGCGATTGAATTGTTGTTCATTGAGTTTCTCTAGTTTTCAATCAGTATCGACATTTATTTAGGAATGGAATTGTGTGTGGCAATTTTTTTATTACCAAAAAACCTGGCCAGGGAGGCACGCCAGAGTTAAGATGAACTTACTACTGGCGTTGGACTGGTGACATGCGAGTACCATGTATGATACTGCTGACGTGTTCTCGAACGCCACTACTAATTTTTAGCAATGGTGCCATATTAGTGGCGTCATGTGTCTATGCCTGCACGAAAGTGGTTGACAAGCCATATCTAGGCTTTTCTGCACTATTGTTAAGTGCTGGTAGAGTTGTATTGGTGGTCGATATAAGTTGAAGTGGATATTAATTCTACCTTTAGCTCCTCGTTGGGTTCGACACTCTTACTTATCGAAAGAGGCTATAATTGATCCCCTATACTTGTGGGTTATCAAGGATGGAGATCTTCGGACATGTGAGTCTCGTATGATAGGTGGGTCGTGGCCGTGACCGCCTATGATGAGTGGGACCTAGGCTAGGTGAGCAATCACTTAATTTTGCCTAAATTAGCCCAACCCAAGCGACCAGCCGCATCCCCCACACAGGCCCACGCAGCCGCCGCTGCCACACACCCCTAGCGGCCCAGCCGCCCACTGCGATCATTCACCTAATCTTCGATGGAGAAGCGGCATCATGCTACGGCCTAGCCCTTTAGTCCATCTGCAGGAACCGTGCATGATAGTTGGGCAGCCGGCATGTTTCTAATCGAAACCCTAGCAATTAGGATTCTGTTATCAATCGATTGAATGGGCGATTGAGCGATTGAATTGTTGTTCATTGAGTTGCTCTAGTTTTCAATCAGTATCGACATTTATTTAGTATTGGATTTGTGTGAGTGGAACTCGTGGCTGCCAGTTTTGAAATTGAAAACCCTAGAAATTAGGATTCTTTCATAAAAGCCCATTCTAGATTGTGTGGTAATATTTATCCGAATAATTTAGTTTGTTTTTAATTATTTGATTTGCAAATTTTTTCTTTGATTGATGGCTAGTGGTTCCTGGATGGGAGAGGGCGATGGAAGAGTTCTGCGTTGGAGAAGAGCAGCTGATGGCAAAGTGCAAGGAAATATGCTCCTGATATCTGAGCATGAACACTCTCGTGATGCACTCGCCAGTCCTGACCTTGCAAGTGACTAGGGATGAGCTGAAGCGGATGGTTCCTGGAGACAAGGTTCTCCTCTGGGCATTGGCAGAGGCGAGGGAGTCGCTGGATCCTCGTTAGCGAGCTTGCTTGTACGTGTACCGCTCCTGCCTCTCGTCGCCAAATCCAGAGGTGAATTTGCATATTATTGATGTCATCGATGAGGAAACAAAAGAGGAGGATGCATACGATGAGGAGGCGGAGGAAGAGGTTTATGACGAGGAGAAGGAGGAAGAGGCTTCTGACGAGAAGGAGGAGGAATAGGATTCTGATGAGGAGGAGGAAGAGGATTCTGACGAGGATGATGAGAAGATAGAGGACTCTGATGAGGAGCAAGAGTAGGAGGAGGATGCAAAAGAGGACGGCTACCAGGGGTTTTTGGAGATCATCGCACATGAGGAGGTCGTAAAAGAGGTGGGCTACCAGGGGGTATGGAGATCATTGCTTCGCTGGCAGACATGAATCTGACGATTCCAGTGGACGACGAGGATGAGCAGATGGATGACCATGAGCTGTAAGAGGCTGATGTCGGGGAGGATCTACCCCTGCTCATCTTGGAGGCCAAGCGGAGCTGCAAGACTGACCCAATAGTGGTGAAGTAGTATCAGCTCTTGGCTCAGTTTGAGCAGAATGCTCAACGGTCCCACCACCGCCTGGCTCGGCACATGATCACCAACAACACTTGAGCTAGTCTTAGAGGCGATACTAGGAATCTTATTTCACCGTTTATCATCCCACACATGCATATGAGTTTTCCACTGAATCGCATATTCCAGGATCATAGCAGTTATAGCATAGAGTATAATACTCTCAATTATGAACACATAAATATAATAATACAATATTATTGCCTCTAGGGCATATTTCCAGCACCTACATCATGGAGACCTTGTGTGAGTGATTTTTAAATTGTTGTTTTCACAAGGTAGTTCAAAATGACCATGTCTTAGTAAACACCGAGTCCACATCGTCACGTGGCAAGTTCAAATGTGAGGTCGAACTTGTGATCATCAATGGAATAAGACATGATATGTGCTCAATATAGTCCATGTCACATGGAAAATGCCAAGGTCCATCCATCGCAAACATCTCCCGTTAAATTGTGAAATGGAAAGAAAACCCCAATGGTGACCAAGTACAAGCAAATGAAATATGCGTCGTGAGCGAATGCACAAGACATGTACAATGTGGTTCCTACATCATGGAGACCTTATGTGCACAAATTTTAAACTACTATTCTCGCAAGGTGATCCGAAATGATCATGTCTTAGTAAACCCCTAGTCCACATCATCATGTGGCAAGTTCAAATGTGAGGTCGAACTTGTGATCATCAATGGAGTAAGACATTATCCATGCTCAATATTGTCCATTTCACATGCAAAATGTAAAGGTCCATTCATGACAAACTTCTCCTGTCAAATCGTGCATGACATTGTGGTGGATCAAACCTATTCATAAGCAGACGATGATAACCCACAAGTATAGGGGATCGCAACAGTTTTCGAGGGTAGAGTATTCAACCCAAATTTATTGATTCCACACAAGGGGAGCCAAAGAATATTCTCAAGTATTAGCAGTTGAGTTGTCAATTCAACCACACCTGGATAACTTAGTATCTGAAGCAAAGTAATATGGAAGTAACGATAACGATAGCAAAAGTAATATTTTTGGGTTTTGTAGTGATTGTAACAGTAGCAACGGAAAAGTAAATAAGCGAAGAACAATATGTGAAAAACTCGTAGGCATTGGATCGGTGATGGAGAATTATGCCGGATGCGGTTCATCATGTAATAATCATAACATAGGGTGACACAGAACTAGCTCCAATTCATCAATGTAATGTAGGCATGTGTTCCGAATATAGTCATACATGCTTATGGAAAATAACTTGCATGACATCTTTTGTCCTACCCTCCCGTGGCAGCGGGGTCCTAATGGAAACTAAGGGATATTAAGGCCTCCTTTTAATAGAGTACCGGACCAATGCATTAACACATAGTGAATACATGAACTCCTCAAACTATGGTCATCACCGGGAGTGGTCCCGATTATTGTCACTTCGGGGTTGCCGGATCATAACACATAGTAGGTGACTATAGACTTGCAAAATAGGATCAAGAACTCACATATATTCATGAAAACATAATAGGTTCAGATCTGAAATCATGGCACTCGGGCCCTAGTGACAAGCACTAAGCATAGCAAAGTCATAGCAACATCAATCTCAGAACATAGTGGATACTAGGGATCAAACCCTAACAAAACTAACTTGATTACATGATAGATCTCATCCAACCCATCACCGTCCAGCAAACCTACGATGGAATTACTCACGCACGGCGGTGAGCATCATGAAATTGGTGACGGAGGATGGTTGATGATGACGACGGCGGCGAATCCCCCTCTCCGGAGCCCCGAACGGACTCCAGATTAGCCCTCCGGAGAGTTTTTAGGGCTTGGCGGCGGCTCCGTATCGTAAAACGCGATGAATCCTTCTCTCTGATTTTTTTTCTCCCCGAACACGAATATATGGAGTTGGAGTTGAGGTTAGTGGAGCGTCAGGGGGCCCACGAGGCAGGGGGGCGCGCCCCCCATCCTCGTGGACAAGGTGTGGGCCCCCTGACATGGATTCTTCTTCCAGTATTTTTAATATTTTCCAAAAATATGTTCCGTGGAGTTTCAGGTCATTCCGAGAAATTTCGTTTCTACACATAAATAACACCATGGAAAGTCCGCTGAAAACAGCGTTAGTCCGGGTTAGTTCCATTCAAATCATGCAAGTTAGAGTCCAAAACAAGGGCAAAAGTGTTTGGAAAAGTAGATACGACGGAGACGTATCAGACGACAAACCAAACATTTGCAATTCGTTGAGGGACGTTTTGACCTCACCAAGAGGACCAGAATAATACAACTTGAAAAAGTGTACAATTTTTTGACAAACAATTCTACTGGGTTATTTTTTTAATGAAAAATGGATAGTAAACCTGAATGGTTGTCACGCCTATTTCGTACAACAACTTGAATATTTCCGACCGACCCCAAATTGTCTTTCCTTGCATGACTCAATAGGAAAAAAAATGTCTTTCCCTCCTAACTTTCGCTCCCATCAGTGTTTTCGTTCCCTCCACCGATTTTGAATGACGCGCTCAATTTTCAGCACCTCCTCTTAAATACCCATGACTTGACTCTCACCACTCTCTCATACCTCTCTTCTCCCTCGGATCCTCTGCCCGCCTGGAGACTTATGGCTCCATCTCCGGTGAACGTGATGGGCAGGACACTCAGTTCCAAGAAAGTCCACAAATCTCCGCCGTCTACCCAAAAACCTTATCACACACTACCAGGTCAGAAGTTCCTCTCCCACCATCCCCACCCCAAAACCCTATCTATGTTTGTGACACCCATCTGGATTTATACATGTCCTTCGTTTTGGCCTTTTGGTGTACTTGCACCTTTCAATTCTTCTAAATCAATTCAATTTTGCTATATGTATTACGGTTCGTACTGCGGTTCATTAAATATATGGATCTAGTTCACTTCACAAGTTCTTATTAGGCAGATCCTGATTATTTATTGGTACTTGATGTCTACTATGCAACCTTCTTCTTGTAGACGTTGTTGGGCCTCCAAGTGCAGAGGTTTGTAGGACAGTAGCAAATTTCCCTCAAGTGGATGACCTAAGGTTTATCAATCCATGGGAGGTGTAGGTGTTGGAGAACGTAGTAATTTCAAAAAATTTCCTACGCACACGCAAGATCATGGTGATGCATAGCAACGAGAGGGGAGAGTGTTGTCCACGTACCCTCGTAGACCGACAGCGGAAGCGTTATCACAACGCGGTTGATGTAGTCGAACGTCTTCACGATCCGACCGATCAAGTACCGAACGCACGGCACCTCCGAAGTTCTACACACGTTCAGCTCGATGACGTCCCTCGAACTCCGATCCAGCTGAGTGTTGAGGGAGAGTTTCGTCAGCACGACGGCGTGGTGACGATGATGATGTTCCACCGACGCAGGGCTTCGCCTAAGCTTCGCGACGGTATTATCGAGGTGTAATCTGGTGGAGGGGGGCACCGCACACGGCTAAAATATCGTATATCAAGTGAGTTCTTAGGTGCCCCCCTGCCCCCGTATATAAAGGAGCAAGGGGGAGGCCGGCTGCCTATGGGGCGCGCCAAGGAGAGGGGGGAGTCCTCCTCCTAGTAGGAGTAGGACTCCCCTTTCCTAGTCCTACTAGGAAAAGAAGGGGGGAAGGAAAGAGAGGGAGAGGGAGAGGGAAAGGGGGCTGCGCCCCCCTCTCCTAGTCCAACTAGGACTCCTCTGGGAGGGGGCGCACCACCTCCTGGCTGCTGCCCTCTCTCTCCCCTCAAGGCCCACTAAGGCCCAACACTTCCCCGGGGGGTTCCGGTAACCCTCCGGCACTCCGGTTTAATCCGAAACTTCTCCGGAACACTTCCGGTGTCCGAATATAGTCGTCCAATATATCAATCTTTACGTCTCGACCATTTCGAGACTCCTCGTCATGTCCGTGATCACATCCGGGACTCCGAACAACCTTCGGTACATCAAATCATATAAACTCATAATAAAACTGTCATCGTAACTTTAAGCGTGCGGACCCTTTGGGTTCGAGAACTATGTAGACATGACCGAGACACCTCTCCGGTCAATAACCAATAGCGGGACCTGGATGCCCATATTGGCTCCTACATATTCTACGAAGATCTTTATCGGTCAGACCGCATAACAACATACGTTGTTCCCTTTGTCATCGGTATGTTACTTGCCCGAGATTCGATCGTCGGTATCTCGATACCTAGTTCAATCTCGTTACCGGCAAGTCTCTTTACTCGTTCCGTAATACATCATCCCGTAACTAACTCATTAGTCACAATGCTTGCAAGGCTTATAGTGATGTGCATTACCGAGTGGGCCCTGAGATACCTCTCCGACAATCGGAGTGACAAATCCTAATCTCGAAATACGCCAACCCAACAAGTACCTTTGGAGACACCTGTAGAGCACCTTTATAATCACCCAGTTACGTTGTGACGTTTGGTAGCACACAAAGTGTTCCTCCGGTAAACGGGAGTTGCATAATCTCATAGTCATAGGAACATGTATAAGTCATGAAGAAAGCAATAGCAACATACTAAACGATCGGGTGCTAAGCTAATGTAATGGGTCATGTCAATCACGTCATTCTCCTAATGAGGTGATCCCGTTAATCAAATGACAACTCATGTCTATGGCTAGGAAACATAACCATCTTTGATTAACGAACTAGTCAAGTAGAGGCATACTAGTGACACTTTGTTTGTCTATGTATTCACACATGTATTATGTTTCCAGTTAATACAATTCTAGCATGAATAATAAACATTTATCATGATATAAGGAAATATATAATACTTTATTATTGCCTCTAGGGCATATTTCCTTCAGTCTCCCACTTGCACTAGAGTCAATAATCTAGATTACATAGTAATGATTCTTACACCCATGGAGTCTTGGTGCTGATCATGTTTTGCTCGTGGAAGAGGCTTAGTCAACGGATCTGCTACATTCAGATCCGTATGTATCTTGCAAATTTCTATGTCTCCCACCTGGACTAAATCCCGGATGGAATTGAAGCGTCTTCTGATGTGCTTGGTTCTCTTGTGAAATCTGGATTCCTTTGCTAAGGCAATTGCACCAGTATTATCACAAAAGATTTTCATTGGTCCCGATGTACTAGGTATGACACCTAGATCGGTTATGAACTCCTTCATCCAGACTCCTTCATTCGCTGCTTCCGAAGCAGCTATGTATTCCGCTTCACACGTAGATCCCGCCACGACACTTTGCTTGGAACTGCACCAACTGACAGCTCCACCGTTCAATGTAAATACGTATCCGGTTTGCGATTTCGAATCGTCCGGATCAGTGTCAAAGCTTGCATCAACGTAACCATTTACGATGAGCTCTTTGTCACCTCCATATACGAGAAACATATCCTTAGTCCTTTTCAGGTATTTCAGGATGTTCTTGACCGCTGTCCAGTGATCCACTCCTGGATTACTTTGGTACCTCCCTGCTAAACTTATAGCCAGGGACACATCAGGTCTGGTACACAGCATTGCATACATGATAGAGCCTATGGCTGAAGCATAGGGAACATCTTTCATCTTCTCTCTATCTTCTGCAGTGGTCGGGCATTGAGTCTTACTCAATCTCACACCTTGTAGTACAGGCAAGAACCCTTTCTTTGCTTGATCCATTTTGAACTTCTTCAAAACTTTGTCAAGGTATGTGCTTTGTGAAAGTCCAATTAAGCGCCTTGATCTATCTCTATAGATCTTAATGCCTAATATATATGCAGCTTCACCGAGGTCTTTCATTGAAAAACTCTTATTCAAGTATCCCTTTATGCTATCCAGAAATTCAATATCATTTCCAATCAGTAATATGTCATCCACATATAATATCAGAAATGCTATCGAGCTCCCACTCACTTTCTTGTAAATACAGGCTTCTCCAAAAGTCTGTATAAAACCAAATGCTTTGATCACACTATCAAAGCGTTTATTCCAACTCCGAGAGGCTTGCACCAGTCCATAAATGGATCGCTGGAGCTTGCACACTTTGTTAGCTCCCTTTGGATCGACAAAACCTTCCGGTTGTATCATATACAACTCTTCTTCCAGAAATCCATTCAGGAACGCAGTTTTGACATCCATTTGCCAAATTTCATAATCATAAAATGCGGCAATTGCTAACATGATTCGGACAGACTTAAGCATCGCTACGGGTGAGAAGGTCTCATCGTAGTCAATTCCTTGAACTTGTCGAAAACCTTTCGCAACAAGTCGAGCTTTATAGATAGTAACATTACCATCAGCGTCAGTCTTCTTCTTGAAGATCCATTTATTTTCAATGGCTTGCCGACCATCGGGCAAGTCAACCAAAGTCCATACTTTGTTCTCATACATGGATCCCATCTCGGATTTCATGGCTTCAAGCCATTTTTCGGAATCTGGGCTCACCATCGCTTCTTCATAGTTCGTAGGTTCGCCATGGTCTAGTAACATGACCTCCAGAACAGGATTACCGTACCACTCTGGTGCGGATCTTGATCTAGTTGACCTACGAAGTTCAGTAATAACTTGATCTGAAGTTTCATGATCATTATCATTAACTTCCTCACTACTTGGTGTAGGTGTCGCAGAAACTGATCTCTGCGATGATCTACTTTCCAATAAGGGAGCAGGTACAGTTACCTCATCAAGTTCTACTTTCCTCCCACTCACATCTTTCGAGAGAAACTCCTTCTCCAGAAAGGATCCATTTCTAGCAACAAATATCTTGCCTTCGGATCTGTGATAGAAGGTGTACCCAACGGTCTCCTTTGGGTATCCTATGAAGACACATTTCTCCGATTTAGGCTCGAGCTTATCAGGTTGAAGTTTCTTCACATAAGCATCGCAACCCCAAACTTTAAGATACGACAACTTTGGTTTCTTGCCAAACCATAGTTCAAAAGGCGTCGTCTCAACGGATTTCGATGGTGTCCTATTTAGAGTGAATGCAGCCGTCTCTAAAGCATAACCCCAAAACGATAGCGGTAAATCAGTAAGAGACATCATAGATCGCACCATATCTAGTAAAGTGCGATTACGACGTTCAGACACACCATTACGCTGTGGTGTTCCGGGTGGCGTGAGTTGCGAAACTATTCCGCATTGTTTCAAATGTAGACCAAACTCGTAACTCAAATATTCTCCTCCACGATCAGATCGTAGGAATTTTATTTTCTTGTTACGATGATTTTCAACTTCACTCTGAAATTCTTTGAACTTTTCAAATGTTTCAGACTTATGTTTCATTAAGTAGATATACCCATATCTGCTCAAATCATCTGTGAAGGTGAGAAAATAACGATATCCGCCACGAGCTTCAATATTCATCGGACCACATACATCTGTATGTATGATTTCCAACAAATCTGTTGCTCTCTCCATAGTTCCGGAGAACGGTGTTTTGGTCATCTTGCCCATAAGGCACGGTTCGCAAGTACCAAGTGATTCAAAATCAAGTGATTCCAAAATTCCATCAGTATGGAGTCTCTTCATGCGCTTTACACCGATATGACCCAAACGGCAGTGCCACAAATAAGTTGCACTGTCATTATTAACTCTGCATCTTTTGGCTTCAACATTATGAATATGTGTATCACTACTATCGAGATTCATTAAAAATAGACCACTCTTCAAGGGTGCATGACCATAAAAGATATTATTCATATAAATAGAACAACCATTATTCTCTGATTTAAATGAATAACCGTCTCGCATTAAACAAGATCCAGATATAATGTTCATGCTCAACGCTGGCACCAAATAACAATTATTTAGGTCTAAAACTAATCCCGAAGGTAGATGTAGAGGTAGCGTGCCGACGGCGATCACATCGACTTTGGAACCATTTCCCACGCGCATCGTCACCTCGTCCTTAGCTAAACTTCGCTTAATCCGTAGCCCCTGTTTTGAGTTGCAAATATTAGCAACAGAACCAGTATCAAATACCCAGGTGCTACTGCGAGTATTAGTAAGGTACACATCAATAACATGTATATCACATATACCTTTGTTAACCTTGCCATCCTTCTTATCCGCCAAATACTTGGGGCAGTTCCGCTTCCAGTGGCCAGTCTGCTTACAGTAGAAGCACTCAGTTTCAGGCTTAGGTCCAGACTTGGATTTCTTCTCCTGAACAGCAACTTGCTTGCTATTCTTCTTGAAGTTCCCTTTCTTCTTCCCTTTGCCCTTTTTCTTGAAACTAGTGGTTTTACTGACCATCAACACTTGATGCTCCTTTTTGATTTCTACCTCCGCTGCCTTTAGCATTGCGAAGAGCTCGGGAATCGTCTTATTCATCCCTTGCATGTTATAGTTCATCACGAAGCTCTTGTAGCTTGGTGGCAGTGATTGAAGAATTCTGTCAATGACGCAATCATCCGGAAGTTGAACTCCCAGTTGAATTAAGTGATTATTATACCCAGACATTCTGAGTATATGCTCACTGACAGAACTATTCTCTTCCATCTTGCAGCTATAGAACTTATTGGAGACTTCATATCTCTCAATCCGGGCATTTGCTTGAAATATTAACTTCAACTCCTGGAACATCTCATATGCTCCATGACGTTCAAAACGTCGTTGAAGTCCCGGTTCTAAGCCGTAAAGCATGGCACACTGAACTATTGAGTAGTCATCAGCTTTGCTTTGCCAGACGTTCATAACTTCTGGCGTAGCTCTTGCAGGAGGCCTGGCACCTAGCGGTGCTTCCAGGACGTAATTCTTCTGTGCAGCAATGAGGATAATCCTCAAGTTACGGACCCAGTCCGTGTAATTGCTACCATCATCTTTCAACTTAGCTTTCTCAAGGAACGCATTAAAATTCAACGGCACAACAGCACGGGCCATATATCTACAATTAACATAGACAAGCAAGATACTATCAGGTACTAAGTTCATGATAAATTTAAGTTCAATTAATCATATTACTTAAGAACTCCCACTTAGATAGACATCTCTCTAATCATCTAAGTGATTACGTGATCCAAAGCAACTAAACCATGTCCGATTAACACGTGAGATGGAGTAGTTTCAATGGTGAACATCACTATGTTGATCATATCTACTATATGATTCACGCTCGACCTTTCGGTCTCTGTGTTCCGAGGCCATATCTGTACATATGCTAGGCTCGTCAAGTTTAACCTGAGTACTCCGCGTGTGCAACTGTTTTGCACCCGTTGTATTTGAACGTAGAGCCTATCACACCCGATTAACACGTGGTGTCTCAGCACGAAGAACTTTTGCAACGGTGCATACTCAGGGAGAACACTTTTATCTTGAAATTTTAGTGAGAGATCATCTTATAATGCTACCGTCAAACAAAGCAAGATAAGATGCATAAAGGATTAACATCACATGCAATCAATATAAGTGATATGATATGGCCATCATCATCTTGTGCTTGTGATCTCCATCTCCAAAGCACCGTGCTTGTGATCTCCATCTCCGAAGCACCATCATGATCACCATCGTCACCGGCTCGACACCTTGATCTCCATCGTAGTATCGTTGTCGTCTCGCCAACTTATTGCTTTTACGACTATCGCTACCGTTTAGTGATAAAGTAAAACTATTACATGGCGATTGCATCTCATACAATAAAGCGACAACCATATGGCTCCTGCCAGTTGCCGATAACTCGGTTACAAAACATGATCATCTCATACAACACATTATATCACATCATGTCTTGACCATATCACATCACAACATGCCCTGCAAAAACAAGTTAGACGATCTCTACTTTGTTGTTGCATATTTTACGTGGCTGCTACGGGCTTAGCAAGAACCGTTCTTACCTACGCATCAAAACCACAACGATAGTTTGTCAAGTTGGTGCTGTTTTAACCTTCGCAAGGACCGGGCGTAGCCACACTCGGTTCAACTAAAGTGAGAGAGACAGACACCCGCCAGTCACCTTTAAGCAACGAGTGCTCCGAACGGTGAAACCAGTCTCGCGTAAGCGTACGCGTAATGTCGGTCCGGGCCGCTTCATCTCACAATACCGCTGAACCAAAGTATGACATGCTGGTAAGCAGTATGACTTATATCGCCCACAACTCACTTGTGTTCTACTCGTGCATAGCATCAACGCATAAAACCAGGCTCGGATGCCACTGTTGGGGAACGTAGTAATTTCAAAAATTTCCTACGCACACGCAAGATCATGGTGATGCATAGCAACGAGAGGGGAGAGTGTTGTCCACGTACCCTCGTAGACCGACAGCGGAAGCGTTATCACAACGCGGTTGATGTAGTCGAACGTCTTCACGATCCGACCGATCAAGTACCGAACGCACGGCACCTCCGAAGTTCTACACACGTTCAGCTCGATGACGTCCCTCGAACTCCGATCCAGCCGAGTGTTGAGGGAGAGTTTCGTCAGCACGACGGCGTGGTGACGATGATGATGTTCCACCGACGCAGGGCTTCGCCTAAGCTTCGCGACGGTATTATCGAGGTGTAATCTGGTGGAGGGGGGCACCGCACACGGCTAAAATATCGTATATCAAGTGTGTTCTTAGGTGCCCCCCTGCCCCCGTATATAAAGGAGCAAGGGGGAGGCCGGCTGCCTATGGGGCGCGCCAAGGAGAGGGGGGGAGTCCTCCTCCTAGTAGGAGTAGGACTCCCCTTTCCTAGTCCTACTAGGAAAAGAAGGGGGGAAGGAAAGAGAGGGAGAGGGAGAGGGAAAGGGGGCTGCGCCCCCCTCTCCTAGTCCAACTAGGACTCCTCTGGGAGGGGGCGCACCACCTCCTGGCTGCTGCCCTCTCTCTCCCCTCAAGGCCCACTAAGGCCCAATACTTCCCCGGGGGGTTCCGGTAACCCTCCGGCACTCCGGTTTAATCCGAAACTTCTCCGGAACACTTCCGGTGTCCGAATATAGTCGTCCAATATATCAATCTTTACGTCTCGACCATTTCGAGACTCCTCGTCATGTCCGTGATCACATCCGGGACTCCGAACAACCTTCGGTACATCAAATCATATAAACTCATAATAAAACTGTCATCGTAACTTTAAGCGTGCGGACCCTTTGGGTTCGAGAACTATGTAGACATGACCGAGACACCTCTCCGGTCAATAACCAATAGCGGGACCTGGATGCCCATATTGGCTCCTACATATTCTACGAAGATCTTTATCGGTCAGACCGCATAACAACATACGTTGTTCCCTTTGTCATCGGTATGTTACTTGCCCGAGATTCGATCGTCGGTATCTCGATACCTAGTTCAATCTCGTTACCGGCAAGTCTCTTTACTCGTTCCGTAATACATCATCCCGTAACTAACTCATTAGTCACAATGCTTGCAAGGCTTATAGTGATGTGCATTACCGAGTGGGCCCTGAGATACCTCTCCGACAATCGGAGTGACAAATCCTAATCTCGAAATACGCCAACCCAACAAGTACCTTTGGAGACACCTGTAGAGCACCTTTATAATCACCCAGTTACGTTGTGACGTTTGGTAGCACACAAAGTGTTCCTCCGGTAAACGGGAGTTGCATAATCTCATAGTCATAGGAACATGTATAAGTCATGAAGAAAGCAATAGCAACATACTAAATGATCGGGTGCTAAGCTAATGTAATGGGTCATGTCAATCACGTCATTCTCCTAATGAGGTGATCCCGTTAATCAAATGACAACTCATGTCTATGGCTAGGAAACATAACCATCTTTGATTAACGAACTAGTCAAGTAGAGGCATACTAGTGACACTTTGTTTGTCTATGTATTCACACATGTATTATGTTTCCAGTTAATACAATTCTAGCATGAATAATAAACATTTATCATGATATAAGGAAATATATAATACTTTATTATTGCCTCTAGGGCATATTTCCTTCAGTAGGATGAAGATGGTCTCTCTCAAGCAACCCTGCAACCAAATAATAAAGAGTCTCTTGTGTCCCCAACACACCCAATACAATGATAAATTGTATAGGTGCACTAGTTCGGCGAAAAGATGGTGATAAGTGCAATATGGATGGTAGATATAGGTATTTGTAATCTGAAAATATAAAAACAGCAAGGTAACAAGTGGTAAAAGTGAGCACAAACGGTATTGCAATGAGTTGAAACAAGGCCTAGGGTTCATACTTTCACTAGTGCAAGTTCTCTCAACAATAATAACATAATTGGATCATATAACTATCCCTCAACATGCAAAAAAGAGTCACTCCAAAGTCACTAATAGCGGAGAACAAACGAAGAGATTATGGTATGGTATGAAACCACCTCAAAGTTATCCTTTCTGATCTATCTATTCAAGAGTCCGTAGTAAAATAAAACGAAGTTATTCTTTCCGTTCGATCTATCATAGAGTTCGTACTAGAATAACACATTAAGACACAAATCAACCAAAACCCTAATGTCACCTAGATACTCCAATGTCACCTCAAGTATCCGTCGGTATGATTATACGATATGCATCACACTATCTCAGATTCATCTATTCAAACCAACACAAAGAACTTCAAAGAGTTCCCAAAGTTTCTATCGGAGAGTCAAGACGAAAACGTGTGCCAACCCCTATGCATAAGTTCACGAGGTCACGGAACCCGCAAGTTGATCACCAAAACATACATCAAGTAAATCACGTGAATATCCCATTGTCACCACAGATAAGCACATGCAAGACATACATCAAGTGTTCTCAAATCCTTAAAGACTCAATCCGATAAGATAACTTCAAAGGGAAAAATCAATCCATTACAAGAGTGTAGAGGGGGAGAAACATCATAAGATCCAACTATAATAGCAAAGCTCGCGATACATCAAGATTGTGCCAAATCAAGAACAGGAGAGAGAGATCAAACACATAGCTACTGGTACATATCCTCAGCCCCGAGGGTGAACTACTCCCTCCTCGTCATGGAGATCGCCGGGATGATGAAGATGGCCACCGATGATGGAACCCCCCTCCGGCAGGGTGCCGGAATAGGTTCCCGATTGGTTTTTGTTGGCTACTGAGGCTTGCGGCGGTGGAACTCCTTATCTATTCTGTCCCCCGATGTTTTTAGGGTATGTGGATATATACAGGTGAAAGAAGTCGGTCAGGGGAGCCACGAGGGGCCCACAAGGGTGGGGGGCGCGCCCAGGGGGGCAGGCGTGCCTCCATGCCTCGTGTCCACCTCGAAGCTTCCCTGACGTCTACTCAAAGTCTCCTGGATTGCTTCTGTTCCAAAAATAACTCTCCCGAAGGTTTCATTCCATTTGGACTCCGTTTGATATTCCTTTTCTTCGAAACACTGAAATAGGCAAGAAAACAGCAATTTGGGCTGGGCCTCCGGTTAATAGGTTAGTCCCAAAAATAATATAAAAGTGTTTAGTAAAGCCCATAAACATCCTAAACAGATAATATAATAGCATGGAATAATCAAAATTTATAGAGACGTTGGAGACGTATCAGCATCCCCAAGCTTAATTCCTGCTCGTCCTCGAGTAGGTAAATGATAAAAACAGAATTTTTGATGTGGAATGCTACCTAACATATTTATCCATGTAATTCTCTTTATTGTGGCAAGAATATTCAGATCCATAAGATTCAAGGCAAAAGTTTAATATTAACATAAAAATAATAATACTTCAAGCATACTAACAAAGTAATCATGTCTTCTAAAAATAACATGGCCAAAGAAAGCTATCCCTACAAAATCATATAGTCTGGCTATGCTCTATCTTCATCACACAAAATATTTAAATCATGCACAACCCCGATGACAAGCCAAGCAATTGTTTCATACTTTTGATGTTCTCAAACTTTTTCAATCTTCACGCAATACATGAGCGTGAGCCATGGACATAGCACTATAGGTAGAATAGAATGGTGGTTGTGGAGAAGACAAAAAGGAGAAGATAGTCTCACATCAACTAGGCGTATCAACGGGCTATGGAGATGCCCATCAATAGATATCAATGTGAGTGAGTAGGGATTGCCATGCAACGGATGCACTAGAGCTATAAGTGTATGAAAGATCAAAAAGAAGCTAAGTGGGTGTGCATCTAACTCGCTTGCTCACGAAGACCTAGGGCATTTTGAGGAAGCTCATCATTGTAATATACAAGCCAAGTTCTATAATGAAAGATTCCCACTAGTATATGAAAGTGACAACATAGGAGACTCTCTATCATGAAGATCATGGTGCTACTTTGAAGCACAAGTGTGGTAAAAGGATAGTAGCATTGCCCCTTCTCTCTTTTTCTCTCATTTTTTTGTTTTTTTGTGTTTTTTTGGGCCTTCTCTCTTTTTTTGGCCTCTTTTTTTTATTTTTCGTCCGGATTCTCATCCCGACTTGTGGGGGAATCATAGTCTCCATCATCCTTTCCTCACTGGGACAATGCTCTAATAATGATGATCATCACACTTTTATTTACTTACAACTCAAGAACAAGATATGACTCTATATGAATGCCTCCGGCGGTGTACCGGGATGTGCAATGACTCATGAGTGACATGTATGAAAGAATTATGAACGGTGGCTTTGCCACAAATACGATGTCAACTACATGATCATGCAAAGCAATATGACAATGATGGAGCGTGTCATAATAAACAGAACTGTGGTAAGTTGCATGGCAATATATCTCGGAATGGCTATGGAAATGCCATGATAGGTAGGTATGGTGGCTGTTTTGAGGAAGGTATATGGTGGGTGTATGATACCGGCGAAAGGTGCGCGGTATTAGAGAGGCTAGCAATGGTGGAAGGATGAGAGTGCGTATAATCCATAGACTCGGCATTAGTCATAAAGAACTCACATACTTATTGCAAAAATCTATTAGTTATCGAAACGAAGTGCTACACGCATGCTCCTAGGGGGATAGATTGGTAGGAAAAGACCATCGCTCGTCCCCGACCGCCACTCATAAGGAAGACAATCAAAAAATAAATCATGCTCCGACTTCATCACATAACGGTTCACCATACGTGCATGCTACGGGAATCGCAAACTTTAACACAAGTATCTCTCAAATTCACAACTACTCCACTAGCATGACTCTAATATCACCATCTTCATATCTCAAAACAATCATAAAGAATCAAACTTCTCATAGTATTCTATGCACTTTATATGAAAGTTTTATTATATCCCTCTTGGATGCCCATCATATTAGGACTAAATTCATAATCAAAGAAAATTACCATGCTGTTCTAAATGTTGGGGAACGTAGTAATTTCAAAAAAATTCCTACGCACACGCAAGATCATAGTGATGCATAGCAACGAGAGGGGAGAGTGTTGTCCACGTACCCTCGTAGACCGAAAGCGGAAGCGTTAGCACAACGCGGTTGATGAAGTCGTACGTCTTCATGATCCGACCGATCAAGTACCGAACGCACGACACCTCCGAGTTCAGGACACGTTCAGCCCGATGACGTCTCTCGAACTCCGATCCAGCCGAGTGTTGAGGGAGAGTTTCGTCAGCACGACGGCGTGGTAACGATGATGATGTTCTACCGACGCAGGGCTTCGCCTAAGCACTGCTACAGTATTATCTAGGTGGACTATGGTGGAGGAGGGCACCGCACACGGCTAAAAGATCAAGAGATCAATTGTTGTGTCTCTGGGGTGCCTCCTGCCCCCGTATATAAAGGAGTAAGGGGGGAGAGGTGGCCGGCTAGGAGAGGGGCGCGCCAGGAGGAGTCCTACTCCCACCGGGAGTTGGACTCCCTCCCTTCCTTGTTGGATTAGGAGAAGGCGGAAAGAGGAGGAGGAGAAGAAGGAAAGGGGGCGCCGCCCCCACCCCCCTCCTTGTCCAATTCGGACTAAGGGGGAGGGGGCGCGGCCTGCCCTGGTGCCCCTCCTCTTCTCCACTAAGGCCCATGTAGGCCCATTAATCCCCCGGGGGGGTTCCGTGTAACGCCCCGGATCCGATGCGCCAGGTGTCTTCCAGTTATTCGCCGTCGTTGCCATGTCATTTGCTTGCGTGTTGCATTTTGCCATGTCATCATCTGCTTTTCATCTGCATGTTTTTCAAAACTTGCATCCGTTCGGGTCCTGCCGGTTCTCTCTGTTGTCCGTTCTGAGCCCAACCTCTCACGCGCGCCCGTTGCCCTTTTGTTTTCTTTTCGTGAGCGGGAGAAAAACGTTCTCGGAATGGGCCGAGATTTGCCGAGTGGACTTGGTATAGCACCGGTAGACCGCCCGTCAAATTTTGTTCCATTTGGAGGTCGTTTGATACCCCAACGGTTAACCGCGTAGCCCGAAGCCCCCTTCTCTTTGCAGCCCAGCACCCCTTCACCACAGCCCAATAGCCCATCCAAACCCCCTCCATGCTCTCGGTCGTTCGATCACGATCGTGTGGGCGAAAACCGCACCTCATTTGGACTCTCCTAGCTCCCTCTACCTATAAATATGTGCCCTTCCCGAATTTTCGCGCAGATGAAACCCTAGCAAACCTCCCTCTCGCCGACGGACATGTCCGCCCCCGCGCCGGACAGATCCCGCCGCCACCCGGAGCCAACCACGACGCACCAGGTGGCACTCCGCCACCGCCCACCGCCGCGGCCCGCCGAGCCCATCGCGGGCCCGCGCCAGGCCGGACCGCGGCCGCCGCCGATCCCGCGTCCCCACGCCCGAGGAGCTCTGCGCCGCCGCCGTCGAACCTCGCCGCGCCGGCGACCCCGAGGACCTCGCCCCGTCGCCCCGCCGCCCTCCGCAGCCTCGGCGTCGGCTCCTCCCCGCGGCCATCCGGTGCCGCCCCGACCTCCTCCTCGCCGGGATCTGGAAGATCCCGAGCTCCTCCGCCACCCCGAGCTCGCCGGCCGCCGTCTCCGTCCTCTCCGGCGAAGCTCCGGTCATCCTCGGGAAGCGTGCTAGCAAACCCTAGATCCATATCCAAGAGGGGTATATTTTCTAGGTCCCGAGATTTTTGCATTATGTTGCCCTGTTCATCATGCCATAACTTTGTGTGTACTGCTCCGTTTTGCATGCATAATACATCAAAATGTTCATCATGAGATGGTCTTCATTTTATTCCATTGTTCCATGCTTGTTTGAGATCACATTCATGCCCTAATCATCATTGCAAGAGTGCTATATGATGTTAATCTGCTGAAACTGTTATAACTTGGTGATTTGTCTTTTTCATTGCATTTTGTGTGTGCATCCTATGAGCATCAGCTCTACATGTGTTTTGAACTACATCATGCCATCTTTACAGGGGTGCTTGTTTTGTATTTTTTGTGATCTATGTGATGACTAGCACGAGAATGCAAAGTAGCCTCCATGATGTTGCTGATTTCTGTGACTTGGTAATTTCTGCTAAGTCTGAGTCTGTCATATTTTGTTGCTATGTTGCCATGCTGTCACCATGAGTTCCATGCATAATCTGGAGATGTTCATTAAGAGTGTTTTGTTATACATGTTATGATGTCTCCATCCATGCCCTTGTTTGCATTTATAGCCTAGTTGCTATTTTGGACAGTTTGTTGCTATATCTTGTTTGGAGTGTATGTGTTGCACCGTTGCTCCGTTTTGAGTGTGCTCTACATGAAACTTGCTTAGTTTTGTATGTAGTTTCATGTTACCTTGTTGGATCCATGTTTTTAATGTGTTTGCTTGATGTTTGAATGCATTTTGCATCAATGACATGTTTATCTTGTGTTGCTCATATCTTCTAGACCGTAGCTCCGAACTAAATGAACTTTATATGTAACTTGACTAGAATTTCGTGTAGATCATTTTGGTGCATCTTAACTTGCTGTTTAACAACTTGAACATAAGGTTTATTCAGATCTGGACCAATTTCGAAATTTGCATACAAGGACTTACCGGATTTGTTATATGTTAGTTCCGGCCTCATTTAAATTTGCTTTGATGTGTGGTTCTTGTATGCATCATCTCTTGCCATGAGTAGCTTCATGTAGCCTTGTCATGCATCATACTTGGTTGAGCATCATGTCTTGTTTATGTGTTGAGTGTTTACCATGTTGTTTTCTTCTTTCCGGTTGTGCTCCTTCTTGTTAGTTCCTATTTCGTTGCGATCGTGAGGATTCGTTCGTCTTCGTGGCTCCATCTTCTTCATGGACTCGATCTTCTTCCTAGCGGGATTTCAGGCAAGATGGCCGTTACCCTGGATCTCACTACTATCATTGCTATGCTATTTTCTTCATTCTATCGCTATGCTGCGCTACCTATCACTTGCTCTTCAAGCCTCCCAAATTGCCATGAAACCACCTCTAACCTTTGTCACCCTTCCTAGCAAACCATTGTTTGGCTATGTTACCGCTTTTGCTCAGCCCCTCTTATAGCGTTGCTAGTTGCAGATGAAGATGAAGATTGCTCCATGTTGGATTATGTTTACGTTGGGATACCACAATATCTCTTATTTAATTAATGCATCTATATACTTGGTAAAGGGTGGAAGGCTCGGCCTTATGCCTGGTGTTTTGTTCCACTCTTGCCGCCCTAGTTTCCGTCATACCGGTGTTATGTTCCTTGATTTTGCATCCCTTACGCGGTTGGGTGATTTATGGGACCCCCTTGACAGTTCACTTTGAATAAAACTCTTCCAGCAAGGCCCAACCTTGGTTTTACATTTGCCTCGCCTAGCCTTTTTCCCTTGGGAGTCGCGCATCCCGAGGGTCCTCTTTATTTTACCCCCCCAGGCCAGTGCTTGTCTAAGTGTTGGTCCAAACTAGAGCACCGTGCGGGACCATCCCTTGGCAACTTGGGTTACTTCAGTACCTGTACGCTTCGCTTATCTGGTGTGTCCTGAGAACGAGATACGTGCAACTCCTATCGAGATTGTCGACACATCGGGCGGCTTTGCTGGTCTTGTTTTACCATTGTCGAAATGTCTTATAAACCGGGATTCCGAGACTGATCGGGTCTTCCCAGGAGAAGGAATATCCTTCGTTGACCGTGAGAGCTTATAATGGGCTAAGTTGGCACACCCCTGCAGGGTATAAACTTTCGACAGCCGTGCCCGCGGTTATGTGGCAGATGGGAATTTGTTAATGTCCGGTTGTAGAGAACTGGACACTTGACTTAATTTAAACGCATCAACCGCGTGTGTAGCCGTGATGGTCTCTTTTCGGCGGAGTCCGGGAAGGGAACACGGTTTCTGGGTTATGTGAAGGGTAACGCAGCAGAAAACAAAAAATTTCCGACCTACGCACCAGCCCAGGACCACTATGGAGACTGCATACATGGTTTGATCTTTTTCGTTACCGACTCGTAGCGCAGCGGGAAGTAGAGTCGATGACGATCGGCGGTGCAGATCCCTGCAGCTAGGATTTACAACCTCCCAACCGCGAGGATGTATACCCTCATCTGCTCCTCAGACAGCCCTCTGGGAGGCGGTCGAACAGCCCCCCGGACGGTGTCGCGGACAGCCCTTCGGGAGGACCTTTGAAACTCGAACGCTCACTCGGACAGCCCTTTGGGAGGACCTTCGAAACTCGGACGGTCACATGGACAGCCCTTCGGGAGCACTCACGAACTAAGACTGAAACTACGATCTCTCTACAGAGTTGCACACATACGGTGTCATCTATCCGGCAGGGCTTCGCCGTGCAGAACTAGTTCCTGCCGGAACCCAGACAGCCTTACGGCTCTACGAAACTCTTTTCGTGGGTGGGAGAGAAGAAGCCAGTAATGCATGGCATGTGTATGAGAGCAAGGGATGATCCTTTAGGCAGCCCCCTCCACCCCTATTTATAGGCCAAGCACAAGGGTGGCTTCTCCAAGAAGCCAAGGGGGGAAATACCAAAAAGGCACTCAAGGTGGCTTCTCCAAGATGCCAAGCAAAAAGCACTTTCACTATTCATAACGACATTTTTCAGCGTCCATTCGAACTGAAAATATTTATGTGGGCTCAGAACATTTCCAGTACCCACTAAAATAATTTTCAACGCGTTCCGAAACAATTTCGGTTTAGTGATTTTCATCTGCGAAAAGCAAACAAGAATGCGTTTTCACTATTCATGAAGACAATTTTTCGCGTCCACTAAATCCGAAAATATTTCTGTGGGTCTTAGAATAATTCCAGTACCCACTAAAATGATTTCGGATTCGTTCTGAAACAATTTCATATTAGTGAATTTCATCTGCGAAAAACAGCCAAAGCGGTACCGGCAGCTCCGAAACATTTTCGGTTTTTATTTCTGAAAATTCCAAAAAGTTTCCAGAATGATTCTGGCATCCTCCAAGAATTATCAGGCATGTGCCGAAACCAATTTGACTTAATGGTGTATCCCGAAACAACTTTTCGGTATCATCGAAACTTATCCGATGACCTCTCTCTGCGGTACGATTCCGCTGTCCGAAACTTTTCGGTGTCCGAAACATTTTCGGTGCTTTTCTCTCAGACTCCCTGTCTAGTATTCAGCAGATAGATGACCCTTAAGCGTGTGACCCTATAGGTTCGGTGAAGTATAGACATGACCCGGAACCCCTTCCGATCAATGATCAACATCGGAGCCGTGGACACCCATATTGACCCCTATACCCACACGAATGAATATTCGAGTGAACCTCCAGTTGCAGTGAGCTATTCCTGTTGCTTCACGATATATCACAAACACCTGAGGTGAGATTTATTGCATCCCCATGGGCCAACACTTTGTCCACTATGCAAGTTACCTCGTTACCGGTTTTGTTCTCTTTTCTCGTTTCGTGTTCCGGCATCCCCGTGATCAAATCACAAAGTGTCTCGCCAGACGATGATGGACACCGTAACACCGAGAGGGCCCGAGTATATCTCTCCATCGTCGGAGGAGCAAATCCCAATCTAGAGCTATCAAGTCACTTAACATACTTTCCCACGAACCCGTAAGCCGCCGTAATAGCCATCCAGTTACGGATGACGTTTAACAAACCCCAAAGTTCATGAAGCAAGCATGAAGAAACTCGATACTCTCATGGTCTAAGGAATTATGCAAACATTAACTATCTCTGTGTTATAAACCATTAACTTGTGACGAATGTATCTCATAGCATAACATCAATTCGGGTCGATTCAACACAAATGTTCTCTTAACATTTTGCCCTCAAAGTTGCTGGCATAGACATGCCCATGATCAGGAAAACAGAACCATCATGCAACACTTGAGCTAGTCTTAGAGGCCAGACTAGGAATGCTTCTTACCGTTTATTATTCCACACGTGCATATGAGTCTTCCTCCGAGCCTCGTGGATATTGCAGACTCGAGAATCATTGCAGTTATAGCATGGAACATAAACATAATATGAACTCGGAGATAAATAATATCATTTATTATTGCCTCTATGGCATATCTCCTACAGACTCCCACTTGCACTAGAGTCAATAATCTAGTTAATGCTAATGCACTTTACACCTATGGCATACTGGTGTAAAAAATGCTTCGCATGTGGTATAGCCTGATGTCCATCGGATCTGACAATTTCAGCTCCGTGTGTATCTCTGCATATCCTCGCATTTTCATGCTTTCACAAAATTCATATTTTGTGTGGACTTGGCGTTGTATGTATGTGAATCATAGGTCGAACTTGGATTCCTCAGACTGAGTTATGGAGCAACTACCTGCAGTAGTGTCCCATTGATAAAAGCCATCTTGGAACCATACTAAGTTCATGAATGAACTATATGATTCAACATCTTCTTTTGTCGCTTCTAAAGCGTCAACATACTTAGTCATTTGTTATAGAATTCGCCACAGTATCCTGTTGGAACAATTTCCAACTACCGTGCCACCATATTGTGTATTACACAAAACCCTTAACTTAAATCGAAAATCGCATGGAGAAAAGATGAAGACTGTATCGATGTAACATTTTACAACGAACTCTTCATGATCTCCGCTTGCGAGAAAACATATCATCAGTACTTACTCTAGTACTCAATGACATCTTTCACTGTTGTCCCACGATCAGTACTTTGATCACTTTAGTATCCATACTCGCAACACCTTGGGAGTATCGGACATATCTGGTTGTTTTACATACCATGGAATACATGATTAATCCAAACACAAAAGTGTGTGGAATCTGCATCATGTATTTTGCTCATCAGTGTTTTGGGACACCGAGTCTTGCAAAAAACTCTTCCATGTGACTCCGGCAAGAATCACTCCTTGGCGGTTTTAAATGCTAAAAGGTTTTAGCACCTTGTCAATATGTATTCATTGCTTAGCCCTATTAGGTAAATCTATCTCCATAGATCATTATGCCTAATATTGAGGCTATTTAGCCTAAGCACTTCATCAAAAAACTAATTTCAAATGAAGTCCTAATTCGTGTCAAGAAATTTATTTCCAATTAACAATGTGTCAAGCACACAAGGTTTTTAGAAATATTATTACGCTCCCACTTACTTTCTTGAATTACAAGCATCTTCGTTACCCATTGATGAAGTCAAACCCCTTTGACCATTTCATCAAAGCACGAAGATTCCAACTCCATTTTGCTCTCTTCTGTCCATCGCTGGAACTCTGAAGTTTGCACCCTTACTAGCATCCTCTGGATAGACAAAATGCCTTGGACTGTAACACATGCAAGTCCTTGGTTTCATTTCCATCAGATGGAAATCCTATTGTCATCCATGTTTCATATCTCATGATTGAAATATGTATTAATTGCTAGTTCAACCCGAACCGACTTTAAGCATCGCTACGATGAAAACAACCTCATCGTAGTCAACTCTTGAACTTGTTATTTCAACAAGTCGAGCTTTATGGATAAAACATTTTTATTCGTATCAGTTTTAAGTTCCATAAATATTCGTTAGACTCTAAGTCTTCCGAAAGGTGTATCAAGGTTTTAATCTTGAATCACTTATATGGAAACTAACTCGGGTTGTATTGGCATTTAGCCAATTCCGGAGTCAGGGCCCATCAACGCTTCCTTGTGTATCATAGGTATAATGTTGTCTAACAACAATATCTCGTTTGCGCACCTGAGAGGTTTGCACGAGCCTTGCCTACGTGGTTCAGCTGCAAGTTCGACCGAAGTTCATACATTTTATTGTAGAGACTTCCGTATCAGTCGCAGTAGGAAACTCTGGAATTACTTCCAAGATCTCTTTCCTTTGATCTGATGACGAAGATACTGTTTATCTCGTCGAGTTGCACTATTCTCCCACTCACCTTTTTGAAAGAACCATTCCCTTTAAAAGCACACCGTTTCGCGGCAAAACTATTTGCCTCGGTATAGTGAGGGAGGAATACCCAACATTTTGGTATAACCTACAAAGTAGCACTTGTCTGATTTGGAATAGGTTTGTAACCTTTTACACAAGCCCCATATTCCAAATGTTAAGAAAAGATATAACATGGTTGGGCATACCATACCATGGCTTCATTTCAACAGACCCGATGTAGCTCTTTTCAGTGTAAAAGCCGCAGTCTCTAAAGCATCACTTTAAAAAGGATAATGGCAAATTTATTTATGTCATCTTTGACCTTACCATGTCATAAATGGTTAGATTACATCTCTACGGACTTTTCACTCATAGTGGTGTTCCGGAAGGTGTAAGTTATGAAACTCTTTTCACAACTCATCAGACATTCGCTAAACATGTAACTCAAATATTCCTTTGTGCAATCAAATTGCAGAAACATAATTTTCTTGTTACAATAACTTCTACTTCATTTGAAAACCTTTCGAATGATTTCAAAAGATCCAGACTTACGTCTCATCAAGTAAATATCCATATATCTACTTGAGTCATTTCTGAAGATAAATAAATCCACCACTAACAACACTTATCGGACTACACACATCAAATGTATGATCACTGATAAGTTTGTTGTTCGTTCCTTATGGCCTGTGAACGGTATTTTAGTCACTTCACTTTTCGGAGGAAAGTTGCAAGTGTCAGATGATTCAAAATCAAAAAGACTTCAAAATCCATCATAATGGAATTTTCCATTCGGGTTTCTCCAATGTGACCAAATGTAGTGCCACACTTGTGTGGTATTCTTTTAGTCTTACGACATTTAGCGTCAGTGTTATGGATGTATCATATTACCATCAATATTCGTAACATACATCCCATCTTGGATGGAAGCATGGCCCTTCATGTTATTCATAATACTTAACAACAATTGTTGTTTTTATGAACAACTCTTTTGCAACAAACATTGTGCAATGGGCTAGAGTGTATGACACTCTAAAATGAATTATGAAAGTAAACCCAGAGGTATTGTATTATTATCAATATTCATAACATACAACTCATTCATAATGAATGTATGGCCCTTGTGTTATTCATAACATCGAACATAAAAAGTTCTCTTATGAACAACCTTCTTGCAAGATACCTTATGCAATGGGCTAGAGTTTGTAAAACTCTAAATGAATTATGAAAATAAATACAGACGGCAATACACTGATGGAAGGTATAGTAACATTTACTATGTTCCCTGTGTATACCTTAACCTCATTTCTGGCTAGTCTTTTTAGGCCATAGTAGCTCTTACATTGATTCGCAACAGAATGCAATCGAGCGGGTATCTTTGTGATTAACTCACAATACCCAAGAATTAGTGATTAACATGTTTAACCATAATTCCCAAGAACTATGTCTTTGACCAGCCTACTATACATCAAAAACTTGTATGACATTCATACATGAGCTGGATATTCCAGTCATCTTTCTTTCTGCCTTTATACTTCTAACAGTTTAACTTTTAGTATTTCTCCTACTCGCAAAAGAAGCACCCAACTTAAGAGTGGCGTTAGCCCCGGACTTCCTAGGTGTGTAAGTCATACTAACACCCTTTGTACACTTCCTTTCTCTTTAAGTTGTTGTTTTATTCACCTTTCATTATATGACAGGCGTTCTTCTGGATCCCTTTCCCAACAGTCAAATGCATAGTAAACACTTTTACTAATACTTGCAAACAAACATTGCTTTGTTTGTATCTGAAAATAATTTTCAGTTCCATGAATATCATATAACTATCCCAACTTTCGAAGTTTGGGTTTCATGGAAGCAAACATATTCCACTTGACCGTAACAGAATTCTAGCTTTTGGATCGAAGGACGAGAGTCACATGATCCATAGCATTAGCGGGAGGATACAGAAAGCATGCGATAGGACAAAGTCCTTCTCGGCACTTTTGAGAACAATCCTCATATTACGTTACCAATCGTAAAGTTTTAACCAGATATTTAACAGCTATTCAATTTTAACAGGGAAAGGTGGAAATCGCGAGCCATTATTCTACAACTATTTTGCAAGAAACACTTAGACAGTGTTCATAATTAATTGCACTGAGAATTAAAAATGTTAATTCAACAGTGCACTCCCACTCAAATCGATATCTCTCATAATTGATTTAGAGTGATTCAAGATCCATATTTCTATTCGATGCCATTGACGGGTTCATCACTGATGACACGAATTTCAATCGGTAGGCCAACTTGCCGATCACATCTCTATGTGATTCTTGTTCATCTTTCGATGGGCGTGTTCCGAGCTCAGGACTCTCCTGCCTGAACGTCAAAGACTACCAAGTGATCTTGCTGCGAGGTCTGACCTCACCCGCCTCATTCCTCTCGATTCGTTCGTGCTCATGTGTACATGGCGCACCCCGAAAAGATACGAATTTCAGACGGTGCTACACTTGGGTGAACACTAACTACTTTGATATTTTAAGTGAGAGATCACCCTAATAAAAAGCGACTACCGCGCAATCAAGAAGGGTGCATCATAAGGGATAAACATCTCAGGCAATTCATAATAGCATGATATGGTATAGCCCTTTCTGACGAAGAAGTATTTCATTTCTTCGTCTTCGGCATTCGCGTCGGTGTTCACCTTCACGAAGATTGCCACCACCCTGTTGATGCACCAGATAATATTGCTATCTCTATAGCTAATAAAATAAGTGCATTACTTAAGGTTGACACGCAGGTCATTAAAGTGACAATCATATGGCTCCAGCCATCATGCCGAATCATGGCACGCAGGTCATGTTAATTACATCATGTAGTCATCTCATACATAATCAAATTGAATATGAGAATTGCTATACCACATCACATGCACATCCTGCAAAACCAAGTTAGACGCCTCTAATCGGTTTATGCAAAATTTTATTTTACGTGGCTTCTAAGGTTTTGACTTAAACCGCAGCTACCAACGTTTTATCATCAAGTATGATTATTCAAGTTGCTAGATTAACATCTCGGGGTGTATGAAACACGAGATAATGAAATCTCGAGCCCCATACTAAACTTCGTCATACGCATGACCCCCGTGCAGATCATATCTGCAATGCCCTTTCATCTGCGAATTTCATCTTTCTTTTGACTACGGCAGAACCCAAAGAACTGATAGCACTTCCATGATCAATCAGGATCACGGATTGCCAGAACTTTGTCAAATTCCACCATGCTGTCTCGAGATTGAGCAAACGCAAATTCTAGGTAAGCAACAAGAATGTCGGGTAACAGCTTTCATCTGTCACCTGCATAAATAATTTTCAGCAATAGATCTCATCTACTACATAATTATATTATGCAATACCCATACATCTCCATGTATTCTAGATCGCAACCTGGCTCTGATACCACTGAAGGGTAACGCAGCAGAAAACAAAAAATTTCCGACCTACGCACCAGCCCAGGACCACTATGGAGACTGCATACATGGTTTGATCTTTTTCGTTACCGACTCGTAGCGCAGCGGGAAGAAGAGTCGATGACGATCGGCGGTGCAGATCCCCGCAGCTAGGATTTACAACCTCCCAACCACGAGGATGTATACCCTCATCTGCTCCTCAGACAGCCCTCTGGGAGGCGGTCGAACAGCCCCCCGGACGGTGTCGCGGACAGCCCTTCGGGAGGACCTTTGAAACTCGAACGGTCACTCGGACAGCCCTTCGGGAGGACCTTCGAAACTCGGACGGTCACATGGACAGCCCTTCGGGAGGCACTCACGAACTAAGACCGAAACTACGATCTCTCTACAGAGTTGCACACATACGGTGTCATCTATCCGGCAGGGCTTCGCCGTCCAGAACTAGTTCCTGCCGGAACCCAGACAGCCTTACGGCTCTACGAAACTCTTTTCGTGGGAGGGAGAGAAGAAGCCAGATATGCATGGCATGTGTATGAGAGCAAGGGATGATCCTTTAGTCAGCCCCCTCCACCCCTATTTATAGGCCAAGCCCAAGGGTGGCTTCTCCAAGAAGCCAAGGGGGGAAATACCAAAAAGGCCCTCAAGGTGGCTTCTCCAAGAAGCCAAGCAAAAAGCACTTTCACTATTCATAACGACATTTTTCAGCGTCCGTTCAAACTGAAAATATTTATGTGGGCTCAAAACATTTCCAGTACCCACTAAAATAATTTTCAACGCGTTCCGAAACAATTTCGGTTTAGTGATTTTCATCTGCGAAAAGCAAACAAGAATGCGTTTTCACTATTCATGAAGACAATTTTTCGCGTCCACTAAATCCGAAAATATTTCCAGTACCCACTAAAATGATTTCAGATTCGTTCTCAAACAATTTCAGATTAGTGAATTTCATCTGCGAAAAACAGCCAAAGCGGTACCGGCAGCTCCGAAACATTTTCGGTTTTTATTTCTGAAAATTCCAAAAAGTTTCCAGAATGATTCTGGCATCCTCCAAGAATTATTAGGCATGTGCCGAAACCAATTTGACTTAATGGTGTATCCCGAAACAACTTTTCGGTATCATCGAAACTTATCCGATGACCTCTCTCTGCGGTACGATTCCGCTGTCCGAAACTTTTCGGTGTCCGAAACTTTTTCGGTGATTTTCTCTCAAACTCCCTGTCTAGTATTCAGCAGATAGATGACCCTTAAGCGTGTCACCCTATAGGTTCGGTGAAGTATAGACATGACCCGGAACCCCTTCCGATCAGTGATCAACATCGGAGCCGTGGACACCCATATTGACCCCTATACCCACACGAATGAATATTCGAGTGAACCTCCAGTTGCAGTGAGCTATTCCTGTTGCTTCACGATATGTCACAAACACCTGAGGTGAGATTTATTGCATCCCCGTGGGCCAACACTTTGTCCACTATGCAAGTTACCTCGTTACCGGTTTTGTTCTCTTTTCTCGTTTCGTGTTCCGGCATCCCCGTGATCAAATCACAAAGTGTCTCGCCAGACGATGATGGACACCGTAACACCGAGATGGCCCGAGTATATCTCTCCATCGTCGGAGGAGCAAATCCCAATCTCGAGCTATCAAGTCACTTAACATACTTTCCCACGAACCCGTAAGCCGCCGTAATAGCCATCCAGTTACGGATGACGTTTAACAAACCCCAAAGTTCATGAAGCAAGCATGAAGAAACTCGATACTCTCATGGTCTAAGGAATTATGCAAACATTAACTATCTCTGTGTTATAAACCATTAACTTGTGACGAATGTATCTCATAGCATAACATCAATTCGGGTCGATTCAACACAAATGTTCTCTTAACATTTTGCCCTCAAAGTTGCTGGCATAGACATGCCCATGATCAGGAAAACAGAACCATCATGCAACACTTGAGCTAGTCTTAGAGGCCAGACTAGGAATACTTCTTACCGTTTATTATTCCACACGTGCATATGAGTCTTCCTCCGAGCCTTGTGGATATTGCAGACTCGAGAATCATTGCAGTTATAGCATGGAACATAAACATAATATGAACTCGGAGATAAATAATATCATTTATTATTGCCTCTAGGGCATATCTCCTACATTATGTTTGACGGAAGTTAGTAGTTCAGGATCACTTCTTGATCATTGCTAGTTTCATGACCGTTCCATTGATTCTCTTCTCGCTCTTATTTGCGTAAGTTAGCCACCATACATTGCTTAGTCGCTGCTGCAACCTCACCACTTATCCTTTTCCATACCCATTAAGCTTTGCTAGTCTTGATACCCATGGTAGTGGGATTGCTGAGTCCTCGTGGCTCACAGATTACTTCAACACCAGTTGCAGGTACAGGTTTTGCGATGATCATGACGGAAAGCGATGTTTCTTGTTTTGGAGTTCTTCTTCTGCTTCTTCTTCGATCAGGGGATAGGTTCCAGGTCGGCAGCCTGGGCTAGCAGGGTGGATGTCGTTTGAGCTTCTGTTTTTGTTTCATCCGTAGTCGGATGTTGATCTTATGTGTAATGTATTGATGTATTCTTGCGTCATTTGTATGCCTTGTATGTTTCCCCATCTATTATGTAATGTTGATGTAATGATATCCACCTTGCAAAAGTGTTTCAATATGTGGGTATATCCTTGGTCGAACCTTCGAGTTCCTCTTGGATAGGGTCGCATATTGGGCGTGACATTCCGGTAACCCCCCGGTACTCCGGTATATATCCGATAACCCCCGGAACCATTCCGGTGTCCGAATATAGTCGTCCAATATATCAATCTTCATGTCTCGACCATTTCCAAACTCCTCGTCATGTCCGTGATCACATCCGGGACCCCGAACAACCTTCGGTGCATCAAAACATATAAACTCATAATATAACTGACATCGAAACTTTAAGCGTGCGGACCCTACGGGTTCGAGAACTATGTAGACATGACCGAGACACGTTTCCAATCAATAACCAATTGCAGAACCTGGATGCTCATATTGGCTCCCACATATTCTACGAAGATCTTTATCGGTCAGACCGCATAACAACATACGTTGTTCCCTTTGTCATCGATATGTTACTTGCCCGAGATTCGATCGTCGGTATCTCAATACCTAGTTCAATCTCGTTACCGGCAAGTCTCTTTACTCGTTCTGTAATACATCATCCCGCAACTAACTCATTAGTTGCGATGCTTGCAAGGCTTAAGTGATGTGCATTACCGAGTGGGCCCAGAGATACCTCTCCGACAATCGGAGTGACAAATCCTAATCTCGAAATACGCCAACCCAACAAGTACCTTCGAAGACACCTGTAGAGCACCTTTATAATCACCCAGTTACGTTGTGACGTTTGGTAGCACACAAAGTGTTCCTCCGGTAAACGGGAGTTGCATAATCTCATAGTCATAGGAACATGTATAAGTCATGAAGAAAGCAATAGAAGAATACTAAACAATCGTGTGCTAAGCTAACGGAATGGGTCAAGTCAATCACATCGTTCTCCTAATGATGTGATCCCGTTAATCAAATGACAACTCATGTCAATGGCTAGGAAACATAACCATCTTTGATCAACGAGCTAGTCAAGTAGAGGCATACTAGTGACACTCTGTTTGTCTATGTATTCACACAAGTATGATGTTTCCGGTTAATACAATTCTAGCATGAGTAATAAACATTTATCATGATATAAGGAAATAAATAATAACTTTATTATTGCCTCTAGGGCGTATTTCCTTCAGTCTCCCACTTGCACTAGAGTCAATAATCTAGATTACACAGTAATGATTCTAACACCCATGGAGCCTTGGTGATGATCATGTTTTGCTCGTGGAAGAGGCTTAGTCAATGGGTCTGCAACATTCAGATCCGTATGTATCTTGCAAATTTCTATGTCTCCCACCTAGATTCAATCCCGGATGGAATTGAAGCGTCTCTTGATGTGCTTGGTTCTCTTGTGAAATCTGGATTCCTTCGCTAAGGCAATTGCACCAGTATTGTCACAAAAGATTTTCATTGGACCCAATGCACTAGGTATGACACCTAGATCGGATATGAACTCCTTCATCCAGACTCATTCATTTGCTGCTTCCGAAGCAGCTATGTACTCCGCTTCACACGTAGATCCCGTCACGACGCTTTGTTTAGAACTGCACCAACTGACAGCTCCACCGTTCAATGTAAACACGTATCCGGTTTGCGATTTAGAATCGTCCGGATCACTGTCAAAGCTTGCATCAACATAACCATTTACGATGAGTTCTTTGTCACCTCCATAAACGAGAAACATATCCTTAGTCCTTTTCAGGTATTTCAGGATGTTCTTGACCATTGTCCAGTGATCCACTCCTGGATTACTTTGGTACCTCCCTGCTAAACTTATAGCAAGGCACACATCAGGTCTGGTACACAGCATCGCATACATGATAGAGCCTATGGCTGAAGCATAGGGAACATGTTTCATCTTCTGCAGTGGTCGGGCATTGAGTCTTACTCAACTTCACACCTTGTAACACAGGCAAGAACCCTTTCTTTGCTTGATCCATTTTGAACTTCTTCAAAACATTGTCAAGGTATGTGCTTTGTGAAAGTCCAATTAAGCGTCTTGATGTATCTCTATAGATCTTGATGCCCAATATATAAGCAGCTTCACCGACGTCTTTCATTGAAAAACTCTTATTCAAGTATCCCATTATGCTATCCAGAAATTATATATTATTTGCAATCATCAATATGTCATCCACATATAATATTAGAAATGCTAGAGAGCTCCCACTCACTTTCTTGTAAATACAGGCTTCTCCAAAAGTCTGTATAAAACCAAATGCTTTGATCACACTATCAAAGCGTTTATTCCAACTCCGAGAGGCTTGCACCAGTCCATAAATGGATCCCTGGAGCTTGCACACTTTGTTAGCTCCCTTTGGATCGACAAAAACTTCAGGTTGCATCATATACAACTCTTCTTCCAGAAATCCATTCAGGAATGCAGTTTTTACATCCATTTGCCAAATTTCATAATCATAAAATGCGGCAATTGCTAACATCATTCGGACAGACTTAAGCATCGCTACGGGTGAGAAGGTCTCATCGTAGTCAATCCCTTGAACTTGTCGAAAACCTTTCGCAACAAGTCGAGCTTTATAGACAGTAACATTACCGTCAGCGTCAGTCTTCTTCTTGAAGATCCATTTATTCTCAATGGCTTGCCGATCATCGGGCAAGTCAACCAAAGTCCACACCTTGTTCTAATACATGGATCCCATCTCAGATTTCATGGCCTCAAGCCATTTTGCGGAATCTGGGCTCACCATCGCTTCTTCATAGTTCGTAGGTTCGTCATGGTCTAGTAACATAACTTCCAGAACAGGGTTACTGTACCACTCTGGTGCGGATCTTACTCTGGTTGACCTACGAGGTTCAGTAACAACTTGATCTGAAGTTTCATGATCATCATCATTAACTTCCTCACTAATTGGTGTAGGTGTCACAGAAACCGGTTTCTATGATGAACTACTTTCCAATAAGGGAACAGGTACAGTTACCTCATCAAGTTCTACTTTCCTCCCACTCACTTCTTTCGAGAGAAACTCCTTCTCTAGAAAGATTCCGAATTTAGCAACAAAAGTCTTGCCTTCGGATCTGTGATAGAAGGTGTACCCAACAGTCTCTTTTGGGTATCCTATGAAGACACATTTTTCCGATTTGGGTTCGAGCTTATCAGGTTGAAGTTTTTTCACATAAGCATCGCAGCCCCAAACTTTAAGAAATGACAACTTTAGTTTCTTGCCAAACCACAGTTCATAAGGCGTCGTCTCAACGGATTTCGATGGTGTCCTATTTAACGTGAATGCAGCCGTCTCTAAAGCATAACCCCAAAACGATAGCGGTAAATCAGTAAGAGACATCATAGATCGCACCATATCTAGTAAAGTACGATTACGACATTCGGACACACCATCACGCTGTGGTGTTCCGGGTGGCGTGAGTTGCGAAACTATTCCGCATTGTTTCAAATGAAGACCAAACTCGTAACTCAAATATTCTCCTCCACGATCAAATCGTAGAAACTTTATTTTCTTGTTACGATGATTTTCAACTTCACTCTGAAATTCTTTGAACTTTTCAAATGTTTCAGACTTATGTTTCATTAAGTAGATATACCCATATCTGCTTAAATCATCTGTGAAGGTGAGAAAATAACGATACCCGCCGCGAGCCTCAATATTCATCGGACCACATACATCTGTATGTATGATTTCCAGCAAATCTGTTGCTCGCTCCATAGTTCCGGAGAACGGCATTTTAGTCATCTTGCCCATGAGACACGGTTCGCAAGTACCAAGTGATTCATAATCAAGTGGTTCCAAAAGTCCATCAGTATGGAGTTTCTTCATGCGCTTTACACTGATGTGACCTAAACGGCAGTGCCACAAATAAGTTGCACTATCATTATCAACTCTGCATCTTTTGGCTTCAATATTATGAATATGTGTATCACTACTATCGAGATTCAACAGAAATAGACCACTCTTCAAGGGTGCATGACCATAAAAGATATTACTCATATAAATAGAACAACCATTATTCTCTGATTTAAATGAATAACCGTCTTGCATCAAACAAGATCCAGATATAGTGTTCATGCTCAACGCTGGCACCAAATAACAATTATTCAGGTCTAAAACTAATCCCGAAGGTAGATGTAGAGGTAGCGTGCCGACCGCGATCACATCGACTTTGGAACCATTTCCCACGCACATCGTCACCTCGTCCTTATCCAATCTTCGCTTAATCTGCAGTCCTTGTTTCGAGTTGCAAATATTAGCAACAGAACCAGTATCAAATACCCAGGTGCTACTGCGAGCATTAGTAAGGTACACATCAATAACATGTATATCGCATATACCTTTGTTCACCTAGCCATCCTTCTTATCCGCCAAATACTTGGGGCAGTTCCGCTTTCAGTGACCAGTCTGCTTGCACTAGAAGCACTCAGTCTCAGACTTAGGTCCAGACTTGGGTTTCTTCTCCTGAGCAGCAACTTTCTTGTTGTTCTTCTTGAAGTTCCCCTTCTTCTTCCCTTTGCCCTTTTTCTTGAAACTGGTGGTCTTATTGACCATCAACACTTGATGCTCCTTCTTGATTTCTACCTCCGCAGCCTTTAGCATTGCGAAGAGCTCGGGAATCGTCTTATCCATCCCTTTCATGTTATAGTTCATCACGAAGCTCTTGTAGCTTGGTGGCGGTGATTGAAGAATTCTGTCAATGACGCTATCATCCGGAAGATTAACTCCCAGTTGAATCAAGTGATTGTTATACCCAGAAATTTTGAGTATATGCTCACTGACAGAACTATTCTCCTCCATCTTGCAGCTGTAGAACTTATTGGAGACTTCATATCTCTCAATCCGGGCATTTGCTTGAAATATTAACTTCAACTCCTGGAACATCTCATAAGCTCCATGACGTTCAAAACGTCGTTGAAGACCCGGTTCTAAGTCATAAAGCATGGCACACTGAACTATCGAGTAGTCATCAGCTTTGCTCTGCCAGACGTTCATAACATCTGGTGTTGCTCCTGCAGCAGGTCTGGCACCTAGCGGTGCTTCCAGGACGTAATTCTTTTGTGCAACAATGAGGATAATCCTCAAGTTACGGACGCAGTCCGTGTAATTTCTACCATCATCTTTCAACTTTGCTTTCTCAAGGAACGCATTAAAATTCAACAGAACAATAGCACGGGCCATCTATCTACAATCAACATAGACAAGCAAAATACTATCAGGTACTAAGTTCATGATAAATTTAAGTTCAATTAATCATATTACTAAAGAACTCCCACTTAGATAGACATCCCTCTAATCTTCTAAGTAATCACGTGATCCAAATCAACTAAACCATGTCCGATCATCACGTGAGATGGAGTAGTTTCAATGGTGAACATCACTATGACATCCCTCTAATCTTCTAAGTAATCACCGGGAGTAGGACTCCCTCCCTTCCTTGTTGGATTAGGAGAAGGGGGGAAAGAGGAGGAGGAGAAGAAGGAAAGGGGGCGCCCCCCTTCTTGTCCAATTCGGACTAGAGGGGGAGGGGGAGCGCGGCCTGCCCTGGCCGCCCCTCCTCTTCTCCACTAAGGCCCATGTAGGCCCATTAATCCCCCGGGGGGGTTCCGGTAACCCCCCGGTACTCCGGTATAGATCCGATAACCCCCGGAACCATTCCAGTGTCCGAATATAGTCGTCCAATATATCAATCTTCATGTCTCAACCATTTCGAGACTCCTGGTCATGTCCGTGATCACATCCGGGACCCCAAACAACCTTCGGTACATCAAAACATATAAACTCATAATATAATTGTCATCGAAACTTTAAGCGTGCGGACCCTACGGGTTCGAGAACTCTGTAGACATGACCGAGACACGTTTCTGGTCAATAACCAATTGCGGAACCTGGATTCTCATATTGGCTCCCACATATTCTACGAAGATCTTTATCGGTCAGACCGCATAACAACATACGTTGTTCCCTTTGTCATCAGTATGTTACTTGCCCGAGATTCGATTGTCGGTATCTCAATACCTAGTTCAATCTCGTTACCGGCAAGTCTCTTTACTACTCTGTAATACATCATCCCTCAACTAACTCATTAGTTGCAATGCTTGCAAGGCTTAAGTGATGTGCATTACCGAGTGGGCCCAGAGATACCTCTCCGACAATCGGAGTGACAAATCCTAATCTCGAAATACGCCAACCCAACAAGTACCTTTGGGGACACCTGTAGAGCACCTTTATAATCACCCAGTTACGTTGTGACGTTTGGTAGCACACAAAGTGTTCCTCCGGTAAACGGGAGTTGCATAATCTCATAGTCATAGGAACATGTATAAGTCATGAAGAAAGCAATAGCAGAATACTAAATGATCGTGTGCTAAGCTAACGGAATGGGCCAAGTCAATCACATCATTCTCCTAATGATGTGATCCCGTTAATCAAATGACAACTCATGTCAATGGCTAGGAAACATAACCATCTTTGATCAACGAGCTGGTCAAGTAGAGGCATACTAGTGACACTCTGTTTGTCTATGTATTCACACAAGTATTATGTTTCCGGTTAATACAATTCTAGCATGAATAATAAACATTTATCATGATATAAGGAAATAAATAATAACTTTATTATTGCCTCTAGGGCATATTTCCTTCACTAAAGACTCTCAAAATAATATAAGTGAAGCACGAGAGTTCATCTATTTCTTCAAAATAAAACTACAGTCGTGCTCTAAAAGATATAAGTGAAGCACTAGAGCAAACGACAAACTACTCCAAAAGATATAAGTGAAGATCAATGAGTAGTCGAATAATTATGTAACTATGTGAAGACTCTCTAACAATTAAGTGTTTCAGATCTTGGTATTTTATTCAAACAGCAAGCAAAACAAAAGAAAATAAAATGACGCTCCAAGCAAAACACATATCATGTGGTGAATAAAAATATAGCTCCAAGTAAAGTTACCGATGAACGAAGACGAAAGAGGGGATGCCTTCTGAGGCATCCCCAAGCTTAGGCTCTTGGTTGTCCTTGAATATTGCCTTGGGGTGCCTTGGGCATCCCCAAGCTTAGGCTCTTGCCACTCCTTATTCCATAGTCCATCGAATCCTTTACCCAAAACTTGAAAACTTCACAACACAAAACTTAACAGAAGCGAAAGAAAACAAAACACCACTTCAAGGTACTGTAAGAAAACTTGAAGTGGTCTTTTGTTTTCTTTCGCTAACGGAGCTTACGAGTTTTCTGTTGAGTTTTGTGTTGTGAAGTTTTCAAGTTTTGGGTAAAGATTCGATGGACTATGGAATAAGGAGTGGCAAGAGCCTAAGCTTGGGGATGCCCAAGGCACCCCAAGGTAAAATTCAAGGATAACCAAACGTCTAAGCTTGGGGATTCCCCGGATGGCATCCCCTCTTTCGTCTTTGTTCATCGGTAACTTTACTTGGAGCTATATTTTATTCACCACATGATATGTGTTTTGCTTGGAGCGTCGTTTTATTTTCTTTAGCTTTGATTGCTGTATGAATAAAATACCAAGATCTGAAATTCTTAAATGGGAGAGAGTCTTCACATAGCTACATAATTATTTAACTACTCATTGATCTTCACTTATATCTTTTTGGAGTAGTTTGTCATTTACTCGTGTGCTTCACTTTTATCCTATGAGTAAATGGTTGAATGAATTGAATATCATAAATCTGAAATTATATATGTTTCATATGCTTATTCCATGGGGAGTAATGACTTTACATATAAGAAGTAGAGGTGGTAAATTCATTGAAGGTTAGCAAACATTGTATTGGTCACTTGAACAATTCATGAAAGAATAATGAAGGAAGAGAGATTTCACATGTAAATATACTATCTTGGACATCTTTTGTAATTGTGAGCACTCATTAAAATATGACATGATAAAAGGTTAATGTTGGACAAGGAAGACAACGTAATGGGTTATGTTTTCTTATATCCGAAATAAAGTATGTTGTCATGGATCGCCCAACACGTTGAGCTTGCCTTCCCCCCTCATGCTAGCCAAATTCCCTGCACCAAGTAGAGATACTACTTGTGCTTCCAAACATCCCTTAAACCAGTATTGCCATGACAGTCCACCATACCTACCTATGGATTGAGTAAGATCCTTCAAGTAAGTTGTCATCGGTGCATGCAATAAAAATTGCTCTCTAAATATGTATGATTTTTTAGTGTGGAGAAAATAAACTTTATACGATCTTGTGATATGGAAGAAATAAAAGCGACGGACTGCATCATAAAGGTCCCTATCACAAGTGGCAATATAAAGTGACATTCCCGATTGTGTGCATCCAACTATAAAAGCGCATGGCAACCTTTGCTTCCCTCTGCGAAGGGCCTATCTTTTACTTTTATGCAAGAGTCATGGTGATCTTCACCTTTCCTTTTTTTCATTTTATCCTTTGGCAAGCACCTTGTGTTGGAAAGATTCTGATATATATATATATATATATATATATATATATATATATATATATCCAATTGGATGTAAGGCAACATGAACTATTATTGTTGACATTACCCTTGAGGTAAAAGGTTGGGAGGCGAATCTATAAGCCCCTATCTTTCTCTGTGTCTGATTAAAACTTTGAACCCATACATATCGCATGAGTGTTAGCAATTGTGAAAGACTAAATGATAGTTGAGTATGTGGAGTTTGCTAAATCAAAGCTCTGACATAGACTCTTCCTGAAAATAAGATGAATTGTAATTGTTTGATGACTAATAACACGGTTTGTTAGTTTTCAAGAAAGTTTATGATCTATACTTTAACATGTGAATAGTTTGTTACTTGATCATGAAAAGTTCTATGAGTTGAGCAACTGTTATGACATATAATGATGCTAGAAAAGGTGATTGAAATTATCATTCATCAAACTTGTGCACCTGCTAGCATTCACACTTCATAAATTATTTCTTTTATCATTTACCTACTCGGGGACGAGCAGGAATTAAGCTTGGGGATGCTGATACGTCTCCAACGTATCTATAATTTATGAAGTATTCATGCTATTATATTATCTGTTTTGGATGTTTATGGGCTTTATTAAACACTTTTATATTATTTTTGGGACTAACCTATTAACCCAGAGCCCAGTGCCAGTTCCTGTTTTTTCCCTTGTTTCAGTGTTTCGAAGAAAAGGAATATCAAACGGAGTCCAAACCGAATGAAACCTTCTGGAGAAGTTATTTTTGGAAAGAAAGCAATCCAGGAGACTTGGAGTACACGTCAGGGGATCAACGAGGAGAGCACGAGGCAGGGGCGCCCCCCCTGGGCGCACCCTCCAACCTCGTGGGCCCCTTGTGGCTCCCCTTACTGACTTATTTCGCCTATATATTCCCATATACCCTAAAACCATCGGGGAATAGAATAGATCGGGAGTTCCGCCTCCGCAAGCCTCCGTAGGCACAAAAACCAATCGGGACCCTGTTCCGGCACCCTGCCGGAGGAGGGATCCCTCACCGGTGGCCATCTTCATCATCCCGGCGCTCTCCATGACGAGGAGGGAGTAGTTCACCCTCGGGGCTGAGGGTATGTACCATTAGCTATGTGTTTGATCTCTCTCTCGTGTTCTTGAGGTGATACGATCTTGATGTATCGCGAGCTTTGCTATTATAGTTGGATCTTATGATATTTCTCCTCCTCTACTCTCTTGTAATGGATTGAGTTTTCCCTTTGAAGTTATCTTATCAGATTGAGTCTTTAAGGATTTGAGAACACTTGATGTATGTCTTGCGTGGGATACCCGTGGTGACAATGGGGTATTCTATTGATTCACTTGATGTATGTTTTGGTGATCAACTTGCGGGCTCTGCCCATGAACCTATGCATAGGGGTTGGCACATGTTTTCATCTTGACTCTCCGGTAGAAACTTTGGGACACTCTTTGAAGTCCTTGTGTTGGTTGAATAGATGAATCTGAGATTGTGTGATGCATATCGTATAATCATACCCACGGATACTTGAGGTGACATTGGAGTATCTAGGTGACATTAGGGTTTTGGTTGATTTGTATCTTAAGGTGTTATTCTAGTATGAACTCTATAATAGATCGAACGGAAAGAATAGATTCATGTTATTTTACTACGGACTCTTGAATAGATCGATCAGAAAGGATAACTTTGAGGTGGTTTCGTACCCTACAATAATCTCTTCGTTTGTTCTCCGCTATTAGTGACTTTGGAGTGACTCTTTGTTGCATGTTGAGGGATAGTTATATGATCCAATTATGTTATTATTGTTGAGAGAACTTGCACTAGTGAAAGTATGAACCCTAGGCCTTGTTTCCTAGCATTGCAATACCCTTTACGCTCACTTTTATCGCTTGCTACCTTGCTGTTTTTATATTTTTAGATTACAAAAACCTTTATCTACCATCCATATTGCACTTGTATCACCATCTCTTCGCCGAACTAGTGCACCTATACAATTTACCATTGTATTGGGTGTGTTGGGGACACAATAGACTCTTTGTTATTTGGTTGCGGGGTTGCTTGAGAAGGACCATCTTCATCCTACGCCTCCCACGGATTGATAAACCTTAGGTCGTCCACTTGAGGGAAATTTGCTATTGTCCTACAAACCTCTGCACTTGGAGGCCCAACAATGTCTACAAGAAGAAGGGTGTGTAGTAGACATCAATGATTTAGAAAAAAATTCAAAGGAGGAAGCTGATGTCTACGATGTTGACATGGATGAATATGTACCATCATCTTTAGTAACAAAAAAATAATAAATGGACCCCACAAGCTATTTGCAAGGTAAACTTCCTTTCCTGATTCATGCATCTGTATTATGCACTGCATATGTTCTAACTTTCATGGGTACATGATTTCTTCAGGGTCAACTCGGAATTGACTCGAGGGATTAATTTGCGGAAGAATTTTGCACTGGTATTTTGCAAAAAAGTGCTCGACACCATAAATATAACTTTATGACCAAATGTTCGAATAAGGTCAGAAACCGTACATAATACTTCGGCTTCCTCTTGAGATTTCATACTTATGCACTCCCCGTCATACTAAGTTTTTGCTTCATGTCGTAGGAATTCTGTGACAAGAGAAAATAAACATATATGTTGTGGTGGTATGCGGTATAGCTGGTAGTTCAAAATATGATTCCCGTCATAGCTCTATGGTAAGAATTTATATAAGTTACTGAAATCTTGTATATTCTTGATTATTACATGATATATAGTACTGATGCGAGTGTCCTTATTCCATAAGGACAAAATAGCAAGAAGAGATCATCCACTTCAGAATTTCGTGGAAACCCCCTCACCATCGAGAAGGATTCCAGTATGCGACAAATTGCAGAAGAAGCATCCGTAAGTAATTTATAATGTTTTGGCTTCAAAAGTATTCTGTGCGCCATCATAGTGTTAGGTACTAATAGTGCATGACCAACGCTTTCAATCATGATGCGAACCACAAAGAGGGCACGTTTACAAGAAGTTTTGCTAGAAGTACCTAATGTGCAGATTGTTGAGGAAAAGAGCTCCTCCGCCATCCTACTTTCAAGCTTTGCCATCTCATTACATAATTCATCCTCTGAACAATGCATCTGTGAGCTACAGGCAAAGATTACATCACATGCGACAGATACAAAACAGGCAAATGCCACATTTGCAGAAAATATGAATGCCCTACTTAGTGCACAGATGCAGGAAATCGAAGAGCTCAAAATGAAAAAACAACTAGAAATAGAAGTTATCAAGATGGATCAGGAGAGAAAAATCAGAGGCTTTGAAAAAAGCTAGAAGAAATGGAGGGAATTCTTAGTCATCTCTGAAGGAAGTCATCTCAGTCTTCACAGGAGACCGTGTCACAACCCATCAATCATTGATGGTGCACTACTGTTCGTCATGATGCCTTCTCCCGTGTCTTATTTCTCGTGCTTGATAATATGTCATTTGGATGCTCATTTTAATAAATGGATCGGTGTTGTGACAAATGTCAAGTCTTGTTGTTATTATAATAAAAGTTGTGATGGCAACATTAAATTTCAAAATTCCTCTAATTCAAATTCAAATTGACCTACAAAATCAAATCATGCAAACTTTGACACTATTTACAACATGTGATGGTACTAGTGGTGGAAATTGAAATCATCGCCATAGTCGTGTTCCCCACTTGTAAGAAGCCACGTCAACACCGTCTAGACCCACATGTAAGCAGTCACGTCAACATCTTCTAGGCCCATATGTCAGTAGCGCTGACCGGCCAAAACTGACGCCTGACTTATTATTGACGGGATCGTCAGCGATAAAACCCAAGGCGAACCCACATCAAAGTAGCCACGTCGGCAACTACTGGCCCCAGTTGCCAGAATCTTTGACCAGTCAAACCCGCGGAACGATCACTAGTGATGGATTGTCATCACCAAAACTGATCTTAGGCGATAGATTTGCCTATCATAACTGACATTATGGGCCGTCACTCAAAACGACCATCAGTGGCATTTGTCACCTAAGATACGATCCTGCGTGATGTACGAAGTTGTACAGTTAATATTATTTTTTATGACAGCTCTTCGGTGACGGTGGGGGTGACGGCCGGAAAACGTCACTCGTACATTTTCCATGATGAAAAATGGTTTACGTTACTTCTTCAAGATCATATGAACGTCGTCGGAGCCGTCATCAGAAATGACAATGGGCGGAGGCAACTTCTGGACTGGCAGAGACATGGTTTGCACCTCGTAGTCGAGGTTGACTACCGTGGGCAGCGTGATCACGGTGTCTTTTACATGCTCCGCCCGGGAGGCAAAGTAATGAGGGTCCGCCTTTGTCAGCTGCATGGCAGAGTGGTACATCCACCATCGCGCGTGCTGATGCGAGTCCGAAGATCTTGTATCCAACATCGCTCAAAGAACAATGGATGTTGGAGGGACGCGCATGCTGCCGGGGAAGGCGCGATCGAGCTCCGCTTCACTCAACACCTTCACAAGACCCCGCGCATGGTTCACCATCATCTGGACGCTTGGGAACCAGAGGGAGATCTCCCTAAGCTTGGCGCAAAAGTCGGTGTTGTTTTTGGTGAGGTCTTCGACCGCCTACTACCATGCTAGGCTGTGATCCATGGCGAACAATGGCCAGCGAGGTTTGTGGGTGGAACTATCAGAGGTGGGGAGTGGGGTGACTGGACGATGGCAAGCCCGGTTTTAAACAGTGAGAACTCCAAACGTCCACGCCTATGTCACACGTGTGTGCCACTAGCACTAACCAGCGAACACTGCACCTATCTAAAACTCTGCATCTATCTCAAATTGTAACTTGCAATTTCTTCTCTTAAACTGAAACTTGCGTTGACGAAACTACTAAAAATACATCTCTGAAAATCACAAGGTCTGCACTCACAACCTAAACTTCATATCTGAAAATACATTTCTAAAACTACTGAAAATACATATTTGAAAATCAGAAGATCTGAACTTCACAAGACTTCGATATCTAAAAATACTGAAAGTACACAATGGAAATCACAATTCACAACCTGCAAATACTTCATATGCTCAATACTGCATATATCTGAACTTCATATGCATAACAAGATCTGAAGTTCATATGCATAACAAGATCTGAACTTCAAACACATATCTTCAACGCAATGTAAATCAAGCAATGTCAATCAATATTTGAACTTCATATGCTCACATCTCTGCACACAATTGCAAGTTTAGAAAACAACATCACTTTGAAGTAATGTAATTCAAGCTAAACACACATTAGAAAACAACAACTTGGAAAATCGGTTTCATCTTCTGAAACTGCTTCTTCAGTTCAATCATTTCTTCAACTTGTTTTGATTGTAATTCCACATCAAAAGTGTGTGCATAAAAAAGAGAGCACTTGGCCTCGATCAGCAGATGCTTAGTCTCTTCCTTATGAACCTTCATGTTCCTCAATTCAGTCTTAAGCTGGATAATAACTTCTCGCAAATAACCAAGAAGTTGTGTCACAAACTCACTGTAGGGGTCATCATGCTACTTGAAAAAACCGAAGCCCTGTATCAACCACCCATTTTGAAAAAATCAATGACAAATCACACTTTTGGAACTGGCAGACCTCGGGGTAGGGGGTCCTGAGCTGTGGATCTAGAATCGATGGGGAACAAGGGATGATGAACACGGTGTTTACCCAGGTTCGAGCCCTCTCGAGGTGGTAATACCCTATGTCCTGCTTGATTATATTGGATGTATAGTGTGGTTTACAGAGTAGATCTACCTCGAGATCAGTATGAGCTAAGCCCTAAGGTGATGAGGTGGTGAATATAGCTCTAGCCCTAAAGACTACAACCCTCAGTTTATATAGACACCGGTAGGGTTAGGGTTACCAGAGATAGATTACAATAAGGAGTAAAGAGATCCTGCCTATCCTTGACTTGGAGGGAACACCACGGCTTCATAGAACTCCTGTCACTATACGGCTTCCCCAGTACAGCCCATATCCAATGGACCGTCTCTCCGAGGACCCCTTAGTCCATGACTCCCTCAGTAGCCCCCGAACTAGCCTCCAACGCCGGGGGTTGTGTCCAGTGTTGCACACCAGATAGACTTCGGCTTGCGAGGTGAGTTCTCCGATATAGTCTGCACACGTTTGGGGTCACGTGGTGTCCGGGATCTGAAACGTCCATTTTACTTAGGCCTGAAAAAAGAGAGGTCGGGCAAGTGTGAATAGTGTCTTTGAATGGCATATTTTCTCCTTTAACGGAGGGCTGCGACCAGTCATAACTCCGTGCGGCAGGTTGTTCTTGATGCGCGGCTCGAGGCCGACCCCTTATTGGCACGTCTCATCGAGGTGAAAATTGTGCCCCGTTTTTTCGGGGATATGATCAATGATCTCGACTCCCCACTCGCACATAAAGTTACAAGATTATAGGGAAGTGGAGAAGCCTACAGCGTAAAAAGAGGGACTCGTGGTCCTTCCGTGGCTTATAAAGAGGGGAAAGCTGCAATCTGTGACCCACGCCTTCTCCCACCTTCCGTTGTTGCCTACGCAATCCTTCAGAGCTCATGCGCCCAATCTCTCTGCTTCACGGCGAATCCCACCCCGCTCGCCCCTGCCATGGCTGGATCTGGTGCCAACAGGAAGTGGGATGCCTCCATCGTCACCGAAGGAGACATCCTGAAGCAAAAATAGGCCGGCTACTTGTCGGCCAACATAGCCCATCGGGCCCCTGAACTGGGCTAGATCGTCCCCACGCCCAGGTCGGACGAAAGGGTTGTGTTCCTCCCTCATTTCCTCAGAGCGCTTGGGTTCCCTCTACAGCCCTTCGTAAGGGGGTTGATCTTCTTTTATGGGCTGGATTTTCACGATGTTGCCCCCGATTCCCTCCTCCACATCTCCACCTTCATTGTTTTCTGTGAAGCGCTCCTTCGAGTCCGACCGCACTTCGGCCTATGGCTGAAGGTGTTCAACGTCAAGCCCAAGGTGGTGGGCGGCGACCATGCGGACTGCGGGGGGGGGGGGCATGATCAGCAAGCCGACACGGGTCCCATGGCCGGAGGGCAAGTTTATCGACACCGTCAAGGTGTGGCAAAAGGAATTGTTCTACATTACCGAGCCAAGGGATGCCGGCTGGGGAAGCGGCTCCCGCATTCAGGTCTGGACCCCCCTACCAGAATGGCCTCGTGGACCGCCAAGAGTCCGGATTGGGGGTGCATTTCCCACATGAAGGCGCTGCAGAAGCGCGTTGTTAGTGTAATGGAGACCGGCGCAAAGCTGGTTGTCGTGGTCCCAATCATGCTCAATCGTCGGATCCTCCCTTGCCAGGAGAGGGCCAAGCCAATGTGGGAGCATGAGCCCGAGGATCCGGCCACCGTGCGACACCTCTTCGGCACAACTCAAATATGGGGTCAGCTATTCAAGCCTCAGAAGGAATGGTCGGTCGAGGGGAAGGACATCAGCCTTGACGTCGCGAACCCCCCCAAAGGAGGTGAGCACCATTCATCTTCAAAGTGTGTTCGGATATTCACACCGCGTATGATTCGGTCTAAACCTCTATGCGGATTTTGCAGGGCTGGATCACCAAGGCCGAGAAGATTAATGGCCCGGTGCCGCTGCCCAAAGAGCCCCGATCAGAGCAGCTAGAGCAGTTGTTGGTTGTGACAAGAAGGGCAAGAAGAAAGAGCTACCGGAGGCCAGGGAGGGCCTCCGCCGCAGGGCTCGTCCGGGCAACCGGTCTGGGGACGCTGCAGCCTCATCCGTACAAGATGGAGATGAGGATGAGGATGAGGAGGAAAGCGCCTCCTCACACTCCAAGAAGAGGGCGGCGTCTGAGGACGTCGAAGAGGTTCAACCCCCACAAGCCTTGAAGAGGCGGTGCCGGCCCAAGCTGGTCATGCGTGACAGCTCGGACGAGGAGTCCTAAGCGTCCGAGGAGATCCCAAAGAAGGGACCCAGGGTCAAGCCCCCGGCCAGCAGGTATGGAGTTGGTATTTTTAGATACTTTTTTTAGTAATTCATCTTGGTCGGAGGCTAACTCTTTAGAATTGCAGTCCCCCACGCGACCACCCCACCGAGCAGACCTCGGAGGGGACATCTCCACCAGCCAAACTAGCGGACAGTGGGTCTATGTCACGCTCTGCGCCTCCCCTGAACCCTGCAGAGGTTGGGGAGGTGCGGTCCCGAAGGACTCCTCCTCCTCCGAACACAAAGGGGGAGGTTGACACCGCAATGGCCGAGGGTAACACCTCGGTCGCCGAATACCAGGAGGGCGCGTCCCTCCTGGCCGATGCGGGAAGGGAGTCCGAACCATCCGGACCCCATCAGCCGTCCGCTCCCGAGCCCCCAAGGCCCACGACGGCACAGGTTCCTCCTTACAGTGGAGAAGGGGTCGGGGAGCCAACGCCAGCGCCGAACACCTCCAAATGGGCGGCGGCTGGCTGGCCGAGCGCGCTGGAGGAGTTGGTGAACAACTCCCTCATCGTTGATGGGCACCGCACTCTTATGAGTGTGGTCATGCAAGGTGTTCGGTTCGTCCAATCCGGACTGAATGACACTGTCCAAGGCATTCTGACAGGCTTTGAGGTAAGTCAAGTAATACTCTTTTCTCATAAATTGGATTTAGTCCTTAGTTTAAGTATACCATATCTGTAGTAGCCCCCGAGACTCTGCAAGGTTAGAAAACCTGCGGAGGATCCCGTTCTACAGGCCATTATTTGAAGTGGTGTGAATTTTTTAATGTCACAAGCATCTTCTCTTGCCACAACTACTAATGCTGCGGCACTAGAGGAGATGGATTGGAAGCTCAAGCATTCCGATAAAGAGTTGGACCTTGTCAACAAACGGCTTGATGAGGTGCAAGGTAAGCCCTTTGGTAAGATGTGTAATTGCTTGATGCCGAATATTGATGATCCGGAATGTATGCTAATCTTTTATTGTGATGATCTTGCAGTTGCCGCAGCCGAAGTCGAGGGCTTAAGGGAGGCCTTGAAGGAAGCCGAGGCAGAGGTGGCTGCCAGGAAGACGGCCGCTGACAAGGCGCTGGCCGAGCTCGAGAAGGCCAAGCTTGCCGGTGAGCAGTACGAGGCTCGAGTAACCGAGGTGGAAGTGGAGCTCCAGGATGTCGTCAAGAAGGTTGAGGTTCTTGAGAAGGAGCAGGGGGCGATCCTTCCAGCTGTCCAAGGCAGAGAAGCTGATCCAGAAGGCAAGGACCGAAGCGCGAGGTGTCCGGGAAGAGCTCCGCCAAGTCGGGCAGATTGCAAATGGTAAGAAATACTTACTGCAGAGTGTGTTCAGAGGCAACAGGTTCACCCTGCTGACGCGGGTCTGGCGCACCGCAGGCGTCTTGATACGTCGCCAATGTATCTATAAATTTTTTATTGTTCCATGTTGTTATATTATCATTCTTGGATGTTTCACAATCATTTTATAGCAATATTATATCATTTTCTGGTACTAACCTATTGACATAGTGCCTAGTGCCAGCTGTTGTTTTTTGCTTTTTTTACTTCATGGAAAATCAATACCAAACGGAGTCCAAACGCAGCGAAACATTTTGGAGAATTTTTTTGGACTAGAAGACACACGACAGGCCAAGGAAGTACTAGAGAGGGGCTCCGAGGGGAGCACAACCCACCTGGGCGCGCCCGGGGGCCCAGGCGCGCCCTGGTGGGTTGTGCCCACCTCGGTCGCCTCCCGCACTGCCTCTTTGTTGTATAAATACCCCAAAAATCCAAAAACCCTAAGGGAGTCAACGAAACACAATTCCAGCCACCTCAAGTTCCAGAAATACCAGATCCAATCTAGACACCATCACGGAGGGGTTCATCATCCTCATTGGTGCCTCTCCGATGATGTGTGAGTAGTTCATTGTAGACCTTCGGGTCCGTAGTTAGTAGCTAGATGGCTTCCTCTCTCTCTTTTGATTCAAAATACAATGGTCTCTTGGAGGTCTATTTGATGTAACTCTTTTTGCGGTGTGTTTGTTGGGATCTGATGAACTTTGAGTTTATGATCTGATCTATTTTATCCATGAAAGTTATTTAAGTTTTGATCTCTTGTATGCATGATTGCTTATAGCCTTGTATTTCTTCTTCGAATCTTTGGTTTAGTAGGCTGACTAGATCGATTTTTCTTGCCATGGGAAGAGGTGCTTTGTGATGGGTTCGATCTTACGGTGCTCAATCCCAGTGACAGAAGGGGACATGACACGTATGTATTGTTGCTATTAAGGATAACAAGATGGGGTCTATTCCTACATGAATAGATCTTGTCTACATCATGTCATTGTTCTTATGGCATTACTCCGTTTTTCCATGAACTTAATACACTAGATGCATGCAGGATAGCGGTCGATGTGTGCAGTAATAGTAGTAGATGCCGACAGGAGTCGGTCTACTAATCTTGGACGTGATGCCTACATAATGATCATTGCCTGGATATCATCATAATTATTTGAAGTTCTATCAATTGCCCAACAGTAATTTGTTTACCTACCGTATGCTATTTTTCTCGAGAGAAGCCACTAGTGAAATCTACGGCCCCCTCATACGCCTCCAACGTATCTATAATTTTTGATTGCTCCATGCTATATTATCTTCTGTTTTGGACATTATTAGGCTTTATTATTCACTTCTATATTATTTTTGGGACTAACCTATTAATCGGAGGCCCAGCCCAGAATTGGTGTTTTTTGCCTATTTCAGAGTTTCGTAGAAAAAGAATATCAAACGGAGTCCAAACGGAATGAAACCTTCGGGAACGTGATTTTTGGAACGAACATGATCCAGAGGACTTGGACGCTACATCAAGAAATCAAACAGGAAGCCACGAGGTAGGGGGGCGCGCCTACCCCGCCAGGCGCGCCCTCCACCCTCGTGGGCCCCACGTTGCTCCACTGACGTACTCCTTCCTCCTATATATACCTACGTACCCCCAAACGATCAGATACGGAGCCAAAAACCTAATTCCACCGCTGCAACCTTCTGTACCCGTGAGATCCCATCTTGGGGCCTGTTCTGGAGCTCCGCCGGAGGGGGCATCGATCATGGAGGGCTTCTACATCAACACCATAGCCTCTCCGATGAAGTGTGAGTAGTTTACCTCAGACCTTCGGGTCCATAGTTATTAGCTAGATGGCTTCCTCTCTCTTTTTGGATCTCAATACAATGTTCTCCCCCTCTCTTGTGGAGATCTATTCGATGTAATCTTCTGTTGCGGTGTGTTTGTTGAGACCGATGAATTATGGGTTTATGATCAAGTTTATCTATGAACAATATTTGAATCTTCTGAATTCTTTTATGTATGATTGGTTATCTTTGCAAGTCTCTTCGAATTATCAGTTTGGTTTGGCCTACTAGATTGATCTTTCTTGCAATGGGAGAAGTGCTTAGCTTTGGGTTCAATCTTGCGGTGTCCTTTCCCAGTGACAGTAGGGGCAGCAAGGCACGTATTGTATTGTTGCCATCGAGGATAACAAGATGGGGTTTTATCATATTGCATGAATTTATCCCTCTACATCATGTCATCTTGCTTAAAGTGTTACTCTGTTCTTATGAACTTAATACTCTACATGCATGCTGGATAGCGTCGATGTGTGGAGTAGTAGTAGTAGATGGAGGCAGGAGTCGGTCTATTTGTTTCGGACGTGATGCCTATATACATGACCATACCTAGATATTCTCAAAACTATGCTCAATTCTGTCAATTGCTCAACAGTAATTTGTTCACCCACCGTAAAATACTTATGCTCTTGAGAGAAGCCACTAGTGAAACCTTTGGCTCCCGGGTCTATTTTCTATCATATTAATCTTCCAACACTTATTTATTTCCGTTGCTTTTATTTTACTTTGCATCTTTATCACAAAAATACCAAAAATATTATCCTATCATATCTATCAGATCTCACTCTCGTAAGTGACCGTGTAGGGATTGACAACCCCTTATCGCGTTGGTTGCAAGGATTTATTTGTTTGTGTAGGTGCGAGGGACTCGCACGTAGCCTCCTATTGGATTGATACATTGGTTCTCAAAAACTGAGGGAAATACTTACGCTACTTTGCTGCATCACCCTTTCCTCTTCAAGGGAAAACCAACGCAGTGCTCAAGAGGTAGCAAGAAGGATTTCTAGCGCCGTTGCCGGGGAGGTCTACGCAAAAGTCAACATACCAAGTACCCATCACAAACCCTTATCTCCCGCATTACATTATTTGCCATTTGCCTCTCGTTTTCCTCTCCCCCACTTCACCCTTGCCGTTTTATTCGCCCTCTCTTTTTCGTTTGCCTCTTTTTCGCTTGCTTCTTGTTTTCTCGTGTGTTGGATTGCTTGTTTGTCACGATGGCTCAAGATAATACCAAATTATGTGACTTTACCAATACCAACAATAATGATTTCCTTAGCACTCCGATTTCTCCTCTTACCGATACTGAATCTTGTGAAATCAATGCTACTTTGTTGAATCTTGTCATGAAAGATCAATTCGCCGGCCTTCCTAGTGAAGATGCCGCTACTCATCTAAATAGCTTCGTTGGTTTGTGTGATATGCAAAAGAAGAAAGATGTTGACAATGATATTGTTAAATTGAAGCTATTTCCTTTTTCGCTTAGAGATCGTGCTAAAGCTTGGTTTTCGTCTTTGCCTAAAAATAGTATTGATTCTTGGAATAAGTGCAAAGATGCTTTTATCTCTAATTATTTTCCTCCCGCTAAGATAATCTCTCTTAGAAACGATATTATGAATTTTAAGCAACTTGATCATGAACATGTTGCACAAGCTTGCGAGAGGATGAAATTAATGATATGTAATTGCCCTACTCATGGTTTGAATTTGTGGATGATTATACAAAAAATTTATGCCAGATTGAATTTTGCTTCTAGAAATCTTTTAGATTCGGCCGCGGGAGGCACTTTTATGGAAATCACTTTAGGAGAAGCTACTAAACTCCTAGATAATATTATGGTTAATTATTCTCAATGGCACATTGAAAGATCTACTAATAAAAAAGTGCATGCAATAGAAGAAATTAATGTTTTGAGTGGAAAGATGGATGAAATTATGAAATTATTTGCTACTAAGAGTGTTTCTTCTGATCGTAATGATATGCCTTTGTCTACTTTGATTGAGAATAATAGTGAATCTATGGATGTGAATTTTGTTGGTAGGAATAATTTTGGTAACAACGCATATAGGGGAAACTTTAATCCTAGGCCTTATCCTAGTAATTCCTCTAATAATTATCGTAATTCCTACAACAATTCTTATGGAAATTTTAATAAGATGCCCTCTGAATTTGAAACTAGTGTTAAGGAATTTATGAATTCGCAAAAGAATTTCAATGCTTTGCTCGAAGAGAAATTGCTTAAAGTTGATGAATTGTCTAGGAACGTTGATAGAATTTCTCTTGATGTTGATTCTTTAAAACTTAGATCTATTCCTCCTAAGCATTATATCAATGAGTCTCTCAAAGCCATGAGAATTTCCATTGATGAGTGCAAAGAAAGAACCTCTAGGATGCGTGCTAAGAAAGATTGCTTTATGAAAGCGTGTTCTTCAAATTTCTATGAAAATAAAGATGAAGATCTAAAAGTAATTGATGTGTCCCCTATTAAATCTTTGTTTTGCAATATGAATCTTGATAATGATGGGACTGAATATGATCCACCTTTACCTAGAAGGCGTTCCAAAAATTCGGAATTTTTAGATCTTGATGCTAAAATTGATAGAAGTGGGATTGAAGAAATCAAAACATTAGATATTAATGAACCCAATATTTTGGATTTCAAGGAATTTAATTATGATAATTGCTCTTTGATAGATTGTATTTCCTTGTTGCAATCCGTGCTAAATTCTCCTCATGCTTATAGTCAAAATAAAGCTTTTACCAAACATATCGTTGATGCTTTGATGCAATCTTATGAAGAAAAGCTTGAGTTGGAAGTTTATATCCCTAGAAAACTTTATGATGAGTGGGAACCTACTATTAAAATTAAGATTAAAGATCATGAATGCTATGCGTTGTGTGATTTGGGTGCTAGTGTTTCCATGATTCCAAAAACTTTGTGTGATTTGCTAGGTTTCCGTGATTTTGATGATTGCTCTTTAAACTTGCACCTTGCGGATTCCACTATTAAGAAACCTATGGGAAGATTTAATGATCTTCTTATTGTTGCAAATAGGAACTATGTGCCTGTAGATTTTATCGTTCTTGACATAGATTGCAATCCTTCATGTCCAATTATTCTTGGTAGACCTTTCCTTAGAACGATTGGTGCAATTATTGATATGAAGGAAGGGATTATTAGATTCCAATTTCCATTAAAGAAAGGCATGGAACACTTCCCTAGAAAGAAAGTTAAATTACCTTATGAATCTATCATGAGAGCCACTTATGGATTGCCTACCAAAGATGGCAATACCTAGATCTATCCTTGCTTTTATGCCTAGCTAGGGGCGTTAAACGATAGCGCTTGTTGGGAGGCAACCCAATTTTATTTTTAGTTTTTTGCTTTTTGCTTCTGTTTAGGAATAAATTTTTGTTCTAGCCTCTGGTTAGATGTGTTATTATGTTTTAATTAGTGTTTGTGCAAGGTTTAACCTATAGGATCTTCTTGGATGATAGTTATTTGATCTTGCAGAAAATTCCAGAAACTTTCTGTTCATGAAAATAATTGTTAAAAATCACCAGAACATGATAAAATATTGATTCCAATTGCTGCTGATCAATAAACAAATTTTCTAGGTCGTCCTATTTGGCTGATGTTTTGGAGTTCCAGAAGTTTGCGTTAGTTACAGATTACTACAGACTGTTCTGTTTTTGACAGATTCTGTTTTTCGTGTGTTGTTTGCTTATTTTGATGAATCTATGGCTAGTAAAATAATTTATAAACCATAGAGAAGTTGGAATAAAGTAGGTTTAACACCAATGTAAATAAAGAATGAGTTCATTACAGTACCTTGAAGTGGTCTTTTGTTTTCTTTCGCTAACGGAGCTCACGAGATTTTCTGCTGAGTTTTGTGTTGTGAAGTTTTCAAGTTTTGGGTGAAAGATTTGATGGATTATGGAACAAGGAGTGGCAAGAGCCTAAGCTTGGGGATGCCCATGGCACCCCCAAGATAATCTAAGGACACCAAAAAGCCAAAGCTTGGGGATGCCCCGGAAGGCATCCCCTCTTTCGTCTACTTCCATCGGTAACTTTACTTGGAGCTATATTTTTATTCACCACATGATATGTGTTTTGCTCGGAGCGTCTTGTATGATTTGAGTCTTTACTTTTAGTTTACCACAATAATCCTTGCTGTACACACCTTTTGAGAGAGACACACATGATTCAGAAATTATTAGAATACTCTATGTGCTTCACTTATATCTTTTGAGTTATATAGTTTTTGCTCTAGTACTTCACTTATATCTTTTAGAGCACGGTGGTGGATTTGTTTTATAGAAACTATTGATCTCTCATGCTTCACTTAGATTATTTTGAGAGTCTTAAATAGCATGGTAATTTTCTTAAATAATCCTAATATGCTAGGTATTCAAGATTAGTAAAAACTTTCTTATGAGTGTGTTGAATACTAAGAGAAGTTTGATGCTTGATGATTGTTTTGAGACATGGAGGTAGTGATATTAAAGTTGTGCTAGTTGAGTAGTTGTGAATTTGAGAAATACTTGTGTTGAAGTTTGCAAGTCCCGTAGCATGCACGTATGGTAAACGTTATGTAACAAATTTGAAACATGAGGTGTTCTTTGATTGTCCTCCTTATGAGTGGCGGTCGGGGACGAGCGATGGTCTTTTCCTACCAATCTATCCCCCTAGGAGCATCGCGTAGTGCTTGGTTTTTGATTACTTGTAGATTTTTGCAATAAGTATGTGAGTTCTTTATGACTAATGTTGAGTCCATGGATTATACGCACTCTCACCTTTCCATCATTGCTAGCCTCTTCGGTACCGTGCATTGCCCTTTCTCACATTGAGAGTTGGTGCAAACTTCGCCGGTGCATCCAAACCCCGTGATATGATACGCTCTTTCACACATAAACCTCCTTATATCTTCCTCAAAACAGCCACCATACCTACCTATTATGGCATTTCCATAGCCATTCCGAGATATATTGCCTTGCAACTTTCCACCATCCCGTTTATCATGACACGTTCTTGATTGTCATATTGCTTTGCATGAGCATGTAGTTGACATAGTATTTGTGGCAAAGCCACCGTTCATAATTCTTTTATACATGTCACTCTTGGTTCATTGCATATCCCGGTACACTGCCGGAGGCATTCATATAGAGTCATACTTTGTTCTAGTGTCGAGTTGTAATCATTGAGTTGTAAATAAATAGAAGTGTGTTGATCATCATTTTCTAGAGCATTGTCCCAAGTGAGGAATAAAAAAAAAGAGAGAAAGGCCATAAAAAAGAGAAGGCCCAAAAAAATGAGAGAAAAAGAGAGAAGGGACAATGTTACTATCTTTTACCACACTTGTGCTTCAAAGTCGCACCATAATCTTCATGATAGAGAGTCTCTTGTTTTATCACTTTCATATACTAGTGGGAATTTTTCATTATAGAACTTGGCTTGTATATTCCAACAATGGGCCTCCTCAAGTGCCCTAGGTCTTCGTGAGCAAGCAAGTTGGATGCACACCCACTTAGTTTCTTTTGTTGAGCTTTCATATATTTATAGCTCTAGTGCATCCGTTGCATGGCAATCCCTACTCATTGCATTAACATCAATCGATGGGCATCTCCATAGCTCATTGATTAGCCTCGTTGATGTGAGACTTTCTCCTTTTTTGTCTTCTCCACATAACCCCCATCATCATATTCTATTCCACCCATAGTGCTATATCCATGGCTCACGCTCATGTATTGCGTGAAGGTTGAAAAAGTTTGAGATTACAAAAGTATGAAACAATTGCTTGGCTTGTCATCGAGGTTGTGCATGATGAGAGCATTCTTGTGTGACGAAAATGGAGCATGACTAAACTATATGATTTTGTAGGGATGAACTTTCTTTGGCCATGTTATTTTGAGAGGACATAATTGCTTAGTTAGTATGCTTGAAGTATTATTTTTATGTCAATATTGAACTTTTATCTTGAATCTTTCGGATCTGAATATTCATACCACAATTAAGAAGAATTACATTGAAATTATGACAAGTAGCATTCCACATAAAAAATTCTGTTTTTATCATTTATCTACTCGAGGACGAGCAGGAATTAAGCTTGGGGATGCTTGATACGTCTCGACGTATCTATAATTTTTGATTGCTCCATGCTATATTATCTTATGTTTTGGACATTATTGGGCTTTATTATTCACTTCTATATTATTTTTGGGACTAACCTATTAACCGGAGGCCGAGCCCAGAATTGCTATTTTTTGCCTATTTCAGAGTTTCGCAGAAAAAGAATATCAAATGGAGTCCAAACGGAATGAAACCTTCGGGAACGTGATTCTCAGAACGAACATGATCCAGAGGACTTGGACCCTACGTCAAGAAATCAAACAGGAAGCCACGAGGTAGGGGGCGCGCCTACCCCCCCCCCCCCACAGGCTCGCCCTCCACCCTCATGGGCCCCACGTTTCTCCACCGACGTACTCCTTCCTCCTATATATACCTACGTACCCCCAAACGATCAGATACGGAGCCAAAAACCTAATTCCACCGCCGCAACCTTCTGTACCCGTGAGATCCCATCTTGGGGCCTGTTCCGGAGCTCCGCCGAAGGGGGCATCGATCACGGAGGGCTTCTACATCAACACCATAGCCTCTCCGATGAAGTGTGAGTAGTTTACCTCAGACCTTCGGGTCTATAGTTATTAGCTAGATGGCTTCCTCTCTCTTTTTGGATCTCAATACAATGTTCTCCCCCTCTCTCGTGGAGATCTATTCGATGTAATCTTCTTTTGCGGTGTGTTTGTTGAGACCGATGAATTGTGGGTTTATGATCAAGTTTATCTATGAACAATATTTGAATCTTCTGAATTCTTTTATGTATGATTGGTTATCTTTGCAAGTCTCTTCGAATTATCAGTTTTGTTTGGCCTACTTGATTTATCTTTCTTGCGATGGGAGAAGTGCTTAGCTTTGGGATCAATCTTGCGGTGTCCTTTCCCAGTGACAGTAGGGGCAGCAAGGCACGTATTGTATTGTTGCCATCGAGGATAACAAGATGGGGTTTTATCATATTGCATGTATTTATCCCTCTACATCATGTCATCTTGCTTAAAGCGTTACTCTGTTCTTATGAACTTAATACTCTAGATGCATGCTGGATAGCGGTCGATGTGTGGAGTAATAGTAGTACACGCAGGCAGGAGTCAGTCTAATTGTTTCGGACGTGATGCCTATATACATGATCATACCTAGATATTCTCATAACTATGCTCAATTATGTCAATTGCTCAACAGTAATTTGTTCACCCACCGTAAAATACTTATGCTCTTGACAGAAGCCACTAGTGAAACCTATGGCCCCGGGGTCTATTTTCTACCATATTAATCTTCCAACACTTAGTTATTTCCATTGCTTTTATTTTACTTTGCATATTTATCACAAAAATACCAAAAATATTATCCTATCATATCTATCAGATCTCACTCTCGTAAGTGACCGTGTAGGGATTGACAACCCCTTATCGCGTTGGTTGCGAGGATTTATTTGTTTGTGTAGGTGCGAGGGACTCGCGCGTAGCCTCCTACTGGATTGATACCTTGGTTCTCAAAAACTGAGGGAAATACTTACGCTACTTTGCTGCATCACCCTTTCCTCTTCAAGGTAAAACCAACACAGTGCTCAAGAGGTAGCACCCCCGGGTCTCTTCTTTATCATATTAGCCTTCGGGATCTATTTTTATTTGCTTTTATTTTCAGATCTATTAATCCAAAACCTCAAAAATACCTTGCTGCACTTTTCCTTTATTTATTTTCTTTTGGTTTATTGCGAGATCTATTTATCCAATCTACTACAAATTTATCTTTCTTTTTTACCCGGGAGGGATTGACAACCCCTTTACGCGTCGGGTTGCAAGTATGTGTTCTTTGTGTGCAGGTACCGTTACATAGTGTTGCGCGGTTCTCCTATTGGTTCGATAACCTTGGTCTCATCACTGAGGGAAATACCTACCGTAGCTGTGCTGCATCATCCCTTCCTCTTTGGGGAAACACCGACGTAGTTCAAGCCGCATCAAAAGGAATTTCTGGCGCCGTTGCCGGGGAGGATCAAGTCAAGATAGTCTCACGTCCACGTGCCAATTTCTGGCGCCGTTGCCGGGGAGACATCATCAAGATCTATCAGGTTCCTAATCACAAATCTCATCTCCTTGCAATTTACATTATTTGCCATTTGCCTCTCGTTTTCATCTCCCCCACTTCACAAAAATTTGCCGTTTTATTCGCCCTCTTTTTCATTCACCGTTTTCTCATCAGATTTGTTTTTGTGTGCAAGTTTGTTTATCACCTTTTGTCATCATGGATAGTTCTTCCTCTATTGCGTGCACCCCCAAGAACGAGGTTCTTAATTTCAAACAAAGGGGAGGGGAGAATCTGAAAGATGCTTGGTATAGGATTTGCAATGCTCATAATAGATCTATTCGTAAGCGATCTACCGTTGTTCTTCTTCGCTGTTTTTATGTGGGCATCACTACTTGGTATAGCTTCGTCCTTGATACGATTACAGCTGGGAATTTGTTGATGTGTCCTTCTCTAGATGCTTTTAATGCTATGGGAAATTTAGTGGGTTCACCACCTCTTATGGTTAATAAAACAACTTTAACTCTCAACATGTTATGGAAATACTAGATGCTATTGAAAAGAAAATGCTCACTGAAGAAAACATTGAAAAAATAGATAAAAAGATGCACAATCTTGCTAATAGAATTGGCTCAAAAGCGGGGGATGCTCTTAAAGTACTAAAAGAAAAAGAACCCGCATTCAATGAGAGAACAGAGGAGAGCTCCGCTAGAATTGATATGTTGGAGGAAATTTTTAGTAATCTAAGCACGGCTTTCGCTTCCGCTAAAACTATTGAAAATAATCCCGTAAAAATTGGCAATATTACTCAAGTCACTAAAAACTAGGGTGCAACTTCTAATAATAAAAAAGAAGATCTTAAGATGATTAGTATTCACCCAATTTTGTTGAAGTGATAAAAGACCCTACTTGCATGAATGAATTTTTCAAACTTGTTCCTAGGAGTATTGTCATTGAAAATTTGTATGGTAAATCTTTGAAGAGTTCTAAGCGTTTGATTTAGGAGTTGGAAACCAAAGATGACAACACTTGAATCTATGCATTATGCCTATCTAGGGGCATAAAACAATAGCGCTTGTTGGGAGGCAACCCAATGAATAAAATTTATTTTAGTATTTTTCTTTCTGTTCTTGAGTGTTTGCACAATTATGCTACTGTTATGATTGTATTTTTTGTGTTTTAATTAGTGTTTGTGCCAACCAAAGCCTTTGGGATCATGTTGGGTGATAGTTGATTTGATCTTGTTGAAAAAGAGAAACTTTTGCGTCCAGTAAAACAATTTTCAAAAATCACAGAAGCGTGATAAAATCCTGATTTTTGTACACAAGATTGATATACAAATTGCCCGGTTGTCCTAATTTTTCAGAATTTTTCGAGTTATAGAAGTATACGAAGTTTTTTGATTGCTACAGACTGTTCTGTTTTTGACAGATTCTGTTTTCTTTGCGTTGTGTGCTTATTTTGATGAATCTATGGTTTGTATTGGAGGGTATAAGCCATGGTAAAGTTGGAATACAGTAGATATAATGCAAAAATAAAATATGAATGGGTTTGCAACAGTACTTGGAGTAGTGATTTGCTTTGTTATACTAACGGATCTCATGAAGGTTTTGTTGAGTTTTGTGTGATTGAAGTTTTCAAGTTTTGGGTGAGATCACGATGGATGAAGGAATAAGGAGTAAGAAGGGCCTAAGCTTGGGGATGCCCATGGCACCCCAAGTTATTATCCAAAGAGGAATAAGCAACTAAGATTGGGGATGCCCCCGAGTGGCATCCCCTCTTTCTTCCAACGACCATCGGTATTTTACTTGGACCTATATTTTTATTCGTCACATATCATGAGTTTTGTTTGGAGCGTCTTGTATTATATGAGTCTTTGCTTGTTTTGCTTTTTATTTTGTGTGATCTATCCTTGCTAGACACACCTATTTGAGAGAGCCAAAATTATGCTATGATTTGTTAGAATTGCTCTCTGTGCTTCACTTAAATCTTTTTGAGCTATGGAATTGCTCTAGTGCTTCACTTATATCTTTTTGAGCATGGTGTGCTTTCATATTTTTGAAGAAATTCTCTCATGATTCACTTAGATTTATTTGAAAGTTAGTAAAAATTTTGAAAAAAATCTCTCATGCTTCACTTATATTATTTTGAGAGAAGAAATTTTTTATGCTCATGTTCTTCACTTAGATTTGTTTGAGCTATCAAAAGCAACATATGAAATTAGTCCCGAAGTGATAGATATTCAAGAGGCATATAATAAAAACTTTCATGAAGATCACTGAACAAAATAAACTTGATTCTTTGTAATAGTTTTGCGGTATGATGATATAATATGTGAGCCATGTTGATGAGTAATTATGCTTTAGTAAGAATATTGAAGTTAAGGTTTGTGATTCCCTACGCAAGCACGAAATTCAATAGTTATGCAATGAAATTACATCCTACTTGTGGTGCATTATTCGGTGTTAGTTATGCTTAATGCTCGCTTATGAGATTTTTCGTTTCTTTACTCTATAAATACTCCAAAAATCCGAAAACCCTAAGGGAGTCGACGAAACACAATTCCAGTCGCCGCAAGTTCTAGAAACGCCAGATCCAATCTAGACATCATCACGGAGGGGTTCATCATCCTCATTGGTGCCTCTCCGATGATGCGTGAGTAGTTCATTGTAGACCTTTGGGTCCGTAGTCAGTAGCTAGATGGCTTCCTCTCTCTCTCTTTTGATTCTCAATACAATGGTCTCTTAGAGATCTATTTGATGTAACTCTTTTTGCGGTGTGTTTGTTGGGATCTGATGAACTTTGAGTTTATGATTAGATCTATTTTATCCATGAAAGTTATTTGAGTTTTGATCGCTTATATGCATGATTGCTTATAGCCTCGTATTTCTTCTTCAAATCTTTGGTTTAGCTAGGCCGACTAGACCGATTTTTCTTGCTATGGGAAGAGGTGCTTTGTGATGGGTTGGATCTTACGATTCTCAATCTCAGTGACAGAAGGGGACATGACACATATGTATCGTTGCTATTAAGGATAACAAGTTGGGGTCTATTCCTACATGAATAGATCTTGTCTACATCATGTCATCGTTCTTATTGCATTACTCTGTTTTTCCATGAACTTAATAGACTAGATGCATGCTGGATAGCGGTCGATGTGTGGGGTAATAGAACATATGCAGGCAGGATTGACAACCCCTCTTACGCGTCGGGTTGCAAGTATTTGTTCTTTGTTTGCAGGTACCATTTACATAGTTATGTGCTTCTCCTACTAGTTCGATAACCTTGGTCTCATCACTGAGGGAAATACCTACCGTAAATGTGTTGCATCATCCCTTCCTCTTTGGTGAAATACCGACGTAGTTCAAGCCGCATCACGTCTTCGCCGAGCTTTCGAAGAATGTGTCCGCCGCCATGGAGCATTATGCCGCTCACAAGGAGGACTCCGAGCAGCGGCTGTTCTGGTCAGATTTTCCAGTCTCCGAGCATCCTCCCCTCCTCAGCAACCAAATGAAACAGCTGATGGAGCTGCATCGGATGTCCGAACTGGTGCTGAAGGACCTATGTGTCTAGCTGTGGCCGTCCGAGCCGATTCCAGAGAGCTACTTCGGTTTAGTGCTGAAGCTGCGGGACGCGCCGCTCCGTGTTGACGCCATGAAGCGGTCGACATGCCTCGAGGGAGCTAGGCTGGCATTTGCAAAGACCATGGTACATTGGCCGAAGATTAATCCGATGGACATGGCCACTGGTCCTCCGCCAAAGGGGAAAGAACATCGTCGTCCGGAGTTGTACTTTACATAGGTGATGAACGGCGCGCGGGCGATAGAGGGTCAGTGTTCTAAAGATGAAATCATTGAGTGACTGTATTGAAGTTTTATCATATGGACTTTGTGCTTTATAATGCGGCCTCTGGACTTTATTTTGTCACGGTTTAATTTTGACTCCTGTGTGGCTGTATGTTTATTATGAAAGCTACCAGTCATCGGCTTCTGCCCCCCTGTGAATATCATGAGGGGTGTTTTGTGTCTGCACTATTACCCTTAGCCAACGTCTTGGTACCCAGAGGCAGTAGTGTGTGAGCGAAACTAGGCAATCAGACTATTCAGTTTTATTGCTTTCACTTATCCTTAGGAGCTTGATTGTGGGAGCTAGTGACTAGCCCCCGGTGGCTTGTGACGTACTTGGGGGCCAATACCTGTCCTTTCCGATCACATGGTTTGTGTTAAGACGAACCCTTCATGTGACACGACGAAATCGTCAACGATTTTTTGGAGTCAAACCTCGCCATCAGATCACTGACCAGTTCGCGCTTACTATGACGGTCAGTTTTTGGCTTTCTCCTCCTGAGGTACTTGACCGGGCTAGCCAAAAGTACAATCGCAGGGGTTCTCCCTTTGCCCTCTTAGCTGAATGAGCGGAACATAAGGGGCAAGCACAAGAGCCGGGCAACCCAACTATTGACCCAAGACATAGTTCGGAACCGATGCATATAGTGCAATATCCGAGACGCCGAACACTCAGTCAAAAAAAGGTGTCAGACTTGGGGTACGGAGCTGAGGATTAAATCGAGCTCTAAGTTGGTTAACCAATCATGTTTTCATGCCGAGCTTGTTTGAAGAGCGAGGGGAGAATTGGAAGGACAGGAGACAATTGCAAGATGCGGATATCCGAACACCATGAAGGGCGTTTTTATTATTTCTCGTAAGCTCAAGACGTCTAATCGTACGATTCGAACTGCCATGGCATTATTTGTAAAAAGGAAAAAGGTTTTACAGAGTAAAGGTTTATGCAGAGCCTTGATGCGTGAGTCAAAGCCTCCACTGTGCCCTGTTGCACGTCTGCGCCTTTGCTTATGAGAGGTGGGGGTTGGAACCTTTGATGAAACATGAGGGGAGAGGATCCTGCCGATGAAGCTTTGTGCTTAGGGGGGGGGGTTCTGGAAATGGCCCCCGGGTCGTCCGAAGACAACGTAGTTCCGAAGTTCAGGCTAGCTGAACACATGCTTCGGTTTTATTGATATATGCCTCACGGCTGCCCATTGTATTTTGAGTGCAAAACTGTGCCGACGAGGCACGTGCAACGCGAAGAATGTAGGCATGCCATGGGTCGCGCATCCCTATTTGCGACGAACGCATGCGGGTTCCCATGACGGGGAGCGGGTTCGGACCCATTTACTATTGTCGCCGCCCTTTACAGTGGGCCGGTAACGGGACCCGTATGGGCCAGTTTGGTCTTCGGCCGCTAGGGCCGCAGTGTGCTCTTCAATTCGAAGTGAGTGTTCAGTATTGCCGTTGATAGTTATGACGCCCGAAGGACCGGGCATCTTCAATTTCAGGTACGTGTAATGCGGGGCAGCATTGAATTTAGTGAACGCCGCTCGGCCGAGGAGGGCGTGATAGCCGCTGCGAAAGGGTGCAATGTCGAAGATCAAGTCCTCGCTTCGGAAGTTGTCCGGAAAGCCGAACACTACTTCAAGCGTCACAGTGCCTGTGCAGTGGGCCTCCACTCCCAGAATGACCCCCTTGAAGGTGGTGTTACTGGGTTTGATCCTTGATGGATCGATCCCCATCTTCCTCACTATGTCTTCATGTATCAGATTGAGGCTACTGCCCCCGTCCATTAGGACTCTAGTGAGGTGGAATCCATCGATGATGGGGTCGAGTACTAAGGCTGCGGATCCTCCATGGTGTATGCTGGTCAGGTGATCCCTGCGATGGAAAGTGATCAGGTAGGCTGACCATGGATTGAACTTCGGCACTACGGGCTCGACAGAATATATGTCTCGTAGCGCTCGCCTCCTTTCCTTCTCTGGTATGTGGGTTGCGTAGATCATGTTCACCGTCTTGACCTCGGAAGAGAAGCGTTTCTGGCCTCCACTATTCAGCCTGCGGGGCTCGTCATCGTCCTTGCTTCGTGGGCTTTTGCCCGAGTCTTCGGCTGTAAGCTTGCCGGCCTGCTTTATCACCCAACAGTTACGGTTGGAGTAGTTGGCGGGCTTCTCTGGAGTGCCATGGATTTGGCAAGTCCTATCCAGGATTGCGTCTAGTTTGGATGGGCCGCCGTTGTTGCCTTTAGGGGCTTTCTTTCGGGGTCCAGGCTCGGGTTTCTGAACCCGGCATTTACTGCCGTATCCTCGTCTTCGCCGTTTACTCTTGCTATGTCATGACTTTCCATTAACGTCCCGAACCTTGGAGGTACCGGGTGTGTTGGGGTTGGTGTTTTTACGAGCGAGCCAACTGTCTTCGCCCGCACAAAAGCGGGTCATGAGAGAAGTAAGGGATGCCATAGTTCTTGGTTTATCCTAGACGAGCTGTCTTACGAGCCATTCGTCCTTGATACTATGCTTAAAAGCGGCCAAGGCTTCGACATCCGGACAGTCGACAATCTGGTTCTTCTTGGTCAGGAATCGGTTCCAAAACTGCCGGGCAGATTCTCTGGGCTGTTGTGTGATGCGGCTCAGGTCGTCCGCGTCCGGAGGCTGGACATAGGTTCCCTGAAAGTTCACTCGAAAAGTGTCCTCAAGCTCTTCCCAATAGACTATAGAGTCCTCAGGAAGGCTGTTCAACCAGTGTCGAGCTGGTCGTTTAAGCTTTAGTGGCAGATATTTGATGGCGTGGAGGTCATCTCCTCGCACCATGTGAATGTGGAGTAGGAAATCCTCTATCCATACGGCCGAGTCTGTAGTTCCTTCATATGTTCGATGTTCGCAGACTTGAATCCATATGGGAATTGGTGTTGCATTACCCTCTCGGTGAAGCATAGGGGGTGTGCGGCGCCCCGAACTCGGGCTACAGCGCGTCAGAGGTCTTCGGCCATCCGAGTCCGCTGCTACTCCCAGACTCTATCGTTTTGGTTCAGCCAATCGTAATATCCTTCTCGGTGAGTGGGCGGATCTTCTCTGGGTTCGTAGATGGACCTGGTATGGCCTCCTCGAGCATCTAGGTCATGGCAGAGGCCGTACTTGTAGGTGGGCCGCACTTGATCCTTGCCGTAACGGCGAGGTGGGGCGGCGGGGTGCTCGGCCTCGGCAGCCTCTCTATCATGCCCTCTAGGGGGGTGGTCCGGCTGTTCGGCGCGTGTATATATCGGACGTGCGGGCTCTACGGCCTCGTCGTCAAATTGTGGCAGCAATCTTCGCTTGGGATAACTTTTGATTGGTTGTTCACGGCCGTACCCCTCTTTGGCGGCTAGGACTTTGGTCTATCGATCATTGAGGGTGTCCTGTTCGGCCTTGATTCTGCGTTTTTGTTTCTTCAGACTGCGGGCGGTGGCTAGAAGCCTCCGTTTGAACCGCTCCTGCTCCAGCGGGTATTTGGGGACGATGAAATCGTCATCCTCGAGACTGGCCTCCTCCTCGAAGGATGGGAGGTAGTAGTTGTCTTTGGAGTCATCGGCGTTTTCTAGGTTGAACGGGTCCTCCTGCCCCGCGGGGTCATCCTGATGATGTTCGTTAGCTGCGGCTCCGGTGAGGTCATCCGTATTATTCGCAGCGCCGTTCTCCGGAGAGTCCATGTTGCTCGCGTGGCTTCGATGTGGCTTTGATCGATGGCACTGTCTTCGGCGCTTGGGCGGCTCATCTCCGGGTTTGTCTTGGTCCTGATTGGGAGTGCCATCGCCGTCCTTGGGGGTGTCCACCATGTAAATATCAAAGGTGGACGTGGCCCACCAGCAGCCGGTGACGGGGGGGGGCCGACATCAGTACTAGTCGTGGCTTCGCTATCCTCATCCATATATTTGGCATTTTCCGAATTGTAACCTAGCATATCGGTTAATTCATCGACATTGGCTACCAAGTGGGTGGTGGGGGGGACGTAAAATCCCCCTTGGTACGCCTCGAAGGGTTGCTAGTTGTGGGCGGAGGGCAGGTCCTCCTGGACGGTCATTTTCTGGATTCGGTCTAGCGCCTCGTTTAACATAGCGAGGGTCGCCGAATTCGACGGCTCTAGGCCAAATTCCGTTGTAACGGGGTGGGGGCAGTCAGTGCCCCTGGCCGGTCCTTGGTTTCCACAGGCCAAGCTAAGCTCGAGGTGCTGTGCCGATTCCTTGAGGGGGTCTGGATTGTCACTTGGGGATAAGGACGGGCCTTGGTTTTTGCATGTGGTTTCCACGCCGGGATTCGAGATCGAGTTGCTTCGGGCCGGGGGTGACCCCTAGCCATCGGTTGCCGGCTTGTCGTAAGGGCTTAAGGCCAGAGGACCGTTGTGACAGAAAGGTTCGGCCGAGATTGACTCTTGGCTTTCGCCTCCTGATTCGGCCTCGAAGGCCGAGGATAGGCCCTCCGCGGACATGACGGATGTGGCCGAAGGTGGAATCTGGCCCCTGCTTGAAGCACAGCCCTCCTAGCTCGAAGCTGTTCAGAGGGTGGGGGCCGGTCTGTAGATCGGATCGGAGGGGGACTCCACAGCGGGCATGGCGAGGCCTGCGAGGGTGCGGAAGGGGCGTTGAATCCGGCGAAGAGAAGATCGTCCCGCATGTCCGCGACGTATTCCAGATTACCCGAATCGAATTCGGTGTTCAGGAGTGAAGTTGTTGACCTGACCCAAACGACCAGTAGGGTCGGCGTGCAGCACGATGCTGTCGAACGCAAAGAGTTGACCGGGGACAAAGAAGTCCCCAGATCCGATGCCTTCTCGTATGATCAGGCGAGCCATCGATCCTTTGGGCGACCCCACAGCGAAACTCTCAATGAGAGCAGCAATGTCGGTGTCAAAACCGGCAGACCTCGGGGTAGGGGTTCCCGAGCTGTGGATCTAGAATCAATGGGGAACAAGGGACGATGAACACGGTGTTTACCTAGGTTCGGGCCCTCTCGAGGAGGTAATACCCTACGTCCTGCTTGATTATATTGGATGTATAGTATGGTTTACAGAGTGGATCTACCTCGAGATCAATATGAGCTAAACCCTAAGGTGATGAGGTGGTGAATATAGCTCTAGCCATAAAGACTACAACCCTCAGTTTATATAGACACCGATAGGGTTAGGGTTACCAGAGATAGATTACAATAAGCAGTAAAGAGATCCTACCTATCCTTGACTTGGAGGGCACACCACGGCTTCATAGATCTCCTGTCACTGTACGGCTTCACCATTCCGGTCCATATCCAACGGGTCGTCTCTCCGAGGACCCCTTAGTCCATGACTCCCTCACTTACCTTCTATTTTGAGCAGTTTTAGTACCTATGCCCTGTATTGCAAAGGTTCCAGGAGGTCCAGCATGGTGCCTTCACACTGAAGTGGCATAAGATCTCCGGCACATACTCAAAAGGCCGCTCTCGATAAGGCATGGGCAACTGTGAAGGCAACGGTGAAGATTGCGATGATGAGCTCCAGGAAGACATAGCTCATGACAATGATGGCTACGAGCATGGGGGTGCGAGCTTCCTCGGGGATGGGTGCGAGCTTGGAGTGGGGGAGAGGGACGACAATGGGGAGAAAGCATAATAGAAGCTAGGGTTCGTCGCGACAAAAGAGGGGGGAAAAGAAATTAAAAGTAGCCATTTTTCCTACGTGGCAATCCAGTCAGCTAAGGAAAAGCCTAAGCCACCTGAAATCCACATCAAAACAGCTCCAGGTGTAGGTTTGTCTGGTTTACCACATTTTAGGGACTTAGAAAACCAGTTTCTATGTTCGGGGGATTGATACCAAATGCCATGTTTGGTGGGTGGGGGGTATACTTTTATCTTCTTTATTTCCTATTGGGCCTTGTCTAGAGCCCAATCCCTTGCTCACGTACAAAACTCCCGATTGTCTTTGTACGTAACAGAACAAGGTTATGTATAACATTTAGTCCCCACTACCTAGTCTTTGACCTTCCGGTAGACCTCTAAACTATATACATAGATAAAAGGGGCAACCTAAATCGTTCTATTTGGGATAAATCAATTTTTGGTTTAGCTAGAATTTCTAAAAGTGTATTTTCCTCCGGTGGAAACTCATGAAGTTGTCCTCTCTTCGCGCTTTAAGGGTATCTTTGAGAATCTTATCTTTCTAGCTTCTTTCGTATTTTTGTAGTTTATTATTCCTGGACTAGTCTATGATGGGAGACCATTTTTCCGCTAAGTTACTTATTTCGTTCGTCGTAGCTTTTCAATTTTGCATTCCCGTTTAGATATTTTCTCACATGAGTTCATCAAATTCGCTGTGCTCGTTTATTGTTTCCAAATTCCTTTTATGAGTAGCTGCGTATCATTATTCTGCACAACTATGATGTTGTGACTTTTATGTTTTGACCAGCTGTATCTACCTAGTTTGAGTCAATCTTTGTCGTAGAGTCTTCTGTGTAAAATAAATTTCTTACCAGTTAGTCCATGTATTTCACTGATTAGCCCCCAAACTTCAAACTTTTCTAATTTTCTAAACGTAGCTCCGATGGAGATGAATCTTTTTGAAAAATATTGACATTAGAGAGTTTCATCCAGTAGGTCCATTTGTCTAAACTTTTGCCATATTCAAATTAAAATTTGTCGAGTCTCATTGAAACCTTATCTGGCCATATCTTGTAAACCATATATCATATTTAAGTTGTACAAAAATACTTGTTGTTCATATCCAGTATACTCCAAATTCAACTACTTCACCTGTTTGGAATTCAAATTCAATTCAAACTTGATTTCACTATCACCTGAGTTGTAGTGCTCGTCTTAATTATTTCTTTTTGCAAATGAACGCTTTTGTCATATGTCATCTATCTCACAACTTTTATGTTGTTTTCCAAATACTCTGGACCATGTTCCATATTATCTCAAAACAAGCTTGTATATCAATATTTCATTTTTCAACAACTCATTTGAGTTCATTCCTTCATTTGCCACCTTTTAGCACCGTAAAAGTATATCATATATTAAGCCTATGTGTATCACTATTGTTCAACCTTGCCATATTTGTTTTGTTGCTCTTTTGGTTCTTCTTTATGGCATGGATGTTTATTTGGACTCTTTTGTTTATGGTAGATTGCTCGGAGTGTGACGAATAGAATTATCAGGATTGTGACTGCGAATAACTTCATCAACAATGTTCAAGGCAAGTTACACTTTTGATCATACCTCGTCCTATTATTTTCTACGCATGTAATTCTATATCACATTACTACATTATGCATGTGTAGGAATATTATGGTAGTATGCTATTGCTATCGGGGTTTAGTTTAGTATAGCACTATGTAGATTGTGGTAGTTGTATTCTTGCTATGCTTTGTAGACGTGGGTTGGTGATGGTGTGCTTCATGAAAGTTGTGAGTGAACTTAATTAATGAATAAAGTATCAACATGCATTTTATTATATATTCGGGGAGGCTCTGCAATATTAATGCTTAATTAATGAATCATCTGGGCGGAATTGCTTGTCGGGACCAGTTGACAAGTATGTACCCTCCAGGAGGCTCTGCATTACTCGGGAAGGGTGGGGGAATGTCATCCAGGTTTTAAAAGGTTGGACAAGTTTCATATCAAGTAGCTTCCAGTACAACCACGCGCTACTATGGGCTCTTCTCAGTTGAGTAGGTTGTGTGACCTTTTTTGGGTAGGCTAGCGGATGTAGAGATGTGTAGGTGTACCAGCCTACCCGTGGGTTAAAGGGAGCATTTCTAAAAGACTTTGTATCAATCTTCCAGTTCAAATACAATTGAGTGTGCGAGCTACAAAGGAGGTGATCGAGTCACGTGGGGAATGTGTACAACCTCCAGAGAGTGTAAAAACTAGTCATGATTAGCCATGTCCCCGGTTACGGGAAATTTTGAGCAACTGGACTTGGAACCACTGGAAGATCTTATCATATCTAAGGAGTAATAATATGAAGTGGGTTTAACCATGATCCCCGGGGTCTCTCATGGAAACTACTGGGTAATCCTATGATTCACGAGGCTCTCATAGGTGACCAGGTGGGTTAATTGGAGGGGGTCCAGTTAACTATAGGTGAACTAGAGTGTAACAAAGACTAAAGACTTGACTAGTAAATAGAAGTAGGTGAAAACTAGCTTTCTGGAAAATAAAACCACAAGCTTCCCTTTTATCATATCCTTGCATATAGATATGATAGCTCTATTATAACAATTTGGGTGTGACTTGCCAGTATATTCAACATACTGACCTACACGGCTGCAACTTATCCTGTTGCAGGATTTTATACGACGAGTAAGTGATACAATGTCTATACTCAATTTTTGCCTGTGATGTTGATGGACTCCATGAAGATCTTATTGGTTTTTCTGCTATATTTTACTTGTATGCTGGCCTTGAGCTACGCATGTATGTAACATTTAAATTCTGGATCTACGATGTAGTATTATGACATGTGGTTTATTCTTTACATTACATCATGTACTGTGTGCGCGCGCGCTAGTGATTGATCCATGGACCAGCACAGTGAGTACAAAGACTCGAATGTTATTAGGTTCGATCGTTATAGTAGATAGATGGGCTCTTCGAGAGGCCATATCTACGGTTCGAGAGCATGCGGCCCGCTAGTCCCTGTTAGTTCTAGGCACTCGTTGCTCATGTATTCTTTGTGGGTCATGGCAACGCGTTCTCAGTCCAAACACCGCGTCACTCTTTAGACCCCTAAATAAATGGTTAAAGTATTCATTTTGTGATGAAACATGCTTCTTGCAATATACTTATTATGATTACTTTAGTAATATTTTCATTATGTCATGTATGTTGTCAATGAATGTTAAGACGATAATTCATAGATGTAAATTTGATAATCACATGCAAAATGGTGCAACAACATCATTCCTTCCTGGTTTTCTACCAGAGGCATGCTAAAAGAGGCAACCGATATTTGTTACCCCAAAACCTGTGGCGGGCGAAATCTAGCACCTGCCATTTTTCCTCAAACAATTGTGGTGGGCAGTAAAGAGAGCCTGCCAATGCAATGCTCTCCAGTGGCGGTGCACGCCCGCCACAAATGCCATGTTACTAGTGGCGGGAGGTCAGGGGCGGGCGCCCCTGAGAGCTTCGCCCGCCAATGGTGGGCCATTGGTAAGCATTCCTGAAGTAGTGTGTCCTTGCGGCTAGTGACAGGAAAAACCAAACAAGGTTGAATTCGGTCAGATAAACCCAGTATTCGCATCAAACTATGAATTACAATCAATGGGAACAATTTATGCATATAATGCTCGGTGACGAGGCACATGTGACTAGAGAATCTCATGATGGCACACACATGACTAGAGAATATGGCTATCAATTAAAAAAAAGGAAATTCTGGCTTATGGTGTCAACGAGTTTGGGCTGAATTCAAGGTACGAGGGTGAGGGCACAAAAATTGGGTTTGACTAATTTTTACTAGACATATGTGCCAAATACTTTCGTATATTTAACTTTGTTTCCTCATTGGCTCGGAGTGGGCGGGTGGGGAGGGGAGAGGATTATGAGCTGAAAATCAGTGTACCAGAATAGGATGATTCCTGTTTACCGCTGGCTGACTACACATGTCGTGCATTGGGCTCTGCCTACTTAGCTCTATCATGCCACATTTTCGTTGGATGGTTTTACTTCATTCAGCTTTTTGTACCTAGTTTTATCCTTCCGCAACGAGTGGTACTTACTCACCTTTTCTCATTGGGTTTTTCTGATTTTGGATTTCATTCTATCCTTTTTTAACTTTTCTCTTTATAATTCCCCTATTTTCAAGTTTTTTTTTATTTTTCTCTTTCCTTAAAGATTTTTATTTCAAGAATGATTGTAAACCTTTGACCATTTTTTAAAATGCATTAATAGTTTTTTATTTCATGATATTAAGTTCATGAACATTTGCACAATTGTTTTTGAATTTTGACAACGTTTCTGTAATTCATGAACATTTTTAAAGGGTGCACAGATTTTATAATTCATGAACATTTTCTCACATATGGTGAACATTTTGTAAAATACATCTTGGACACTTTTAAACAAGGTAAAATATTCAGTTCATAACGAATACATTTCTTTCATACATGATAAACATTTTTCTTAAAATGCAAAACTATTTTTCAGAAATAATTTTATAATAAAAATTTGCTCTGATAAATACACAGTGAACATACGTTTAATTCATGTTTTTTTCGTTTAAAGTTCTTCATAACATGTTTCAGAACTTATGAACATTTTATAAATATACCGTGAACTTTTTCAAATACATGATAAACATTTAAAGAACTAATGCAATTGCAGAAAAATGTTCATGCAATGTATATGGTTTTTTTTAAAGCGGTCATGCATATATTTGTTTTATAAACATTTATTTAGTTATAAAATGTAACCAATTTTTCAAAATATTCATATAATTACATATTTTTCGCATTAAAAAATACTATTGCATTACGAGAAACCAAAAAACAAACTGAAAAACAAGAGCGAACAAAACAAAAACAAAAAGTCGCTTGGAGCCGATAACACACCGCACGTGACGTTCAAACTGGCCGACAATCGCCCATGAAGCGACTCTCCGCGTCACCTCGCCCCAGGAAACCCTATTTGCCGCTTGTCGCGCTAAATTGTCTGCACTACACACATCGAGCGAGCGTTCGGAGGTGGCCGGCCCGAAAAGCGATTCAGCGATTCGGTTTTGGAAACTTTATGAGACGTTCCCAGTTGGTTTTCTCGGTTTTGGGAACCAGTGTTTTTTCTTTTTCTTTTCTTCTTTTTCTGTTTCTTTTTCGTTTTTTGGTTATTCCTGTTTCTGTTTTCTTTTTTCTTTTTTTTTGTTATTCTTACCTTCATTTTTTTCCATTTCACTTTTTTCTTTTGTCAAGTTTACTTTTTTCAGAACATGTTCGTGATTCAGAAAAATGTTCGTAAATTTCTAAAAATGCCACTTTCATAAAAAAAATCAAATATACAAAAAAAATCCAATTTTCAACTTTTGTTTGTGACTTTAGAATTGTTCTTGGTTTCAATACTTTTGTTCTCAAAAGAAAAAAATTGCATTGTGAAAAATGTTCAGGATTTTCGAAAAAATATCTGTGAAAAATATTGAAATTTTCAAATAAAATGTTCACACTTTTCAGAAAAGTCAAAAATTTAAAATTTATTCAAGTTGTCCAAAAATTGTTGGATTATCAAACATTATTCCTCTTTCTAATTTTTTTCACAATTTCTAAAATATTTGGAAAAAACAGAAAGGTGTTCGAATCCTTTATTATAGTTAGTTCTTAAACATTCGCGATTCTAATTTCCATTAACGGTTGTCAGCTCCATTGGTTAGCTACTCTCCCTTTCGTGCCAATGGTTCGAAGTTTGATTCATGGCAAGGATGCTCTGCATGTTTTCGGTTTTTTGCGAGTTCGATTCCTAGCAGGCGAACGGTCGTACATGCTACAGCGGCCATTAATGGTTCTGTGCCCGCATCCCGAGGCTATTTGATGCAAAATGCATCGGTCAACAGGAATGGCCGACTTCGGGAGCCGCCGGTGGGACTGGAT
>NC_057799.1:336349330-336351196 GCF_018294505.1 Triticum aestivum
GGCAAGGAGATTCGGTTTCGTCAATGCTGTTCACCATCGTCATTGATGTTCTCAACTCAATACTCATCCGTGCGGTCGACCTTGGGCTACTCCAGCGACTCACCTCCATGCATGCCAGCTCGAGCATTTCACTCTACGCGGACGACATCATCATCTTCTGCCACCCCGATCGCAACGACATTTCGGCTGTCCGGGAGATCCTCCGCGTTTTTGGTATGGCATTTGGCCTGCGGACTTTTTGCCAAATGCTACGCCACGCCCATCCAGTGCACCAATGAGCACAGGGCCCTCATCGCCGCTGAGATGCATTGCCCCGTCACGCAGTTCCCCGTGCAATACCTTGGGCTACCCCTCTCCATACGGAAACCGACCACGACCAGCTTGCTGCCTATCGTGCACAAGCTCGAGCGGAAGCTATCTACATGGCGTGCTTCCATGCTCTCCCGCGGCGACCGGCTGGCGCTCATCCGCCACGTTCTCTACGCAATCCCAACTCACTTCCTCACGGCCATCGCCTTCAACCAGACCATCCTCAAGAAGGTTAATCGCATCATCCGTGGATTTCTCTGGGCCGGATGCAAGGACGCCAAAGGTGGCCAATGTCTCGTCAATTGGCAGCAAGTTTGCCGCCCACTCCGTCTTGGCGGTCTGGGCATCCGCGATCTGCAGGGCGCGGGCATTGCCCTTCGAACGCGATGGCTTTGGCTCCAGCATACAGACCCTTCACGTCCTGGGGCCACCTGCACATCCCCCACGATGCAAATATCAGCGCCATCTTCCGCGCCTCCACCACCTAGGACATTCGCAACGGCGACAAATGCAAGTTCTGGACCGACCATTGGATTGACGGACGGCCTGTGGCCGAGATCGCTCCTCAACTATTTCAGATGATCCCGAAGCATCGCCGGTAGATTCGCACGGTTCGAGACGGCCTGTCTCAGCGATCGTGGGTGCAGGACATCCATGGCGCTCTAGGCCCCGTCGCCATGGTGCAGTACGTTCAACTTTGGTGGGCGGTGCGCCATATCCAACTATCCGACTCCCCGGACACCATCCGCTAGCGATGGACTACATCGGGCACCTACTCAGCCAGCTCATGCTACCAAGCTCTTTTTCTTGGTGCTTGCGAGGAACCTCACTGGAGGCTGACATGGAAATCCTGGGCACCCCTTCGCGTCAAGTTCTTCATTTGGCTCGCGCTGGAGGACCGGTGCTGGACGGCGGAGCGTCTTGCTAGGCACGGTCTGCCCCACGAGCCTACTTGTGCCCTCTGTGATCAAGAAGACGAGACGATGCAACACCTGCTAGCTGGCTGCTCCTTCTCTAGGCAGGTGTGGGATGATATCCTTGCTTGGGTTAGATCCTCTACCGATCTGCCAACCGAGGACACCGACTTCCTTGCGTGGTGGGCATCATCTTGCGCCCTCGCGCCCGCCGCCGCGCGTAAAGCAATGGCCTCCCTCATCATCCTCACCGCTTGGTGGATTTGGAAACACCGCAACGGTTGCATCTTCGACGGCGACCGCCCATCCGTATCTCACCTCTGCTCCACAACCAAAGACGAGGCGCGCCTGTGGGCTAGGGCCGGCACCACCGCGATTGGTAACATCATTCCAGAGACTTAGGGTAGGATGTTGAGGGGATGAGCAACCATATCTGATTGCTCGGCAACCACTTCCATGCCTCCCATGTGTACATGGCATAGTGTGTCGTCATAACCTCATGCTGTAATACTCTCTTTCTATCAATGAAAAGATACGCATCCTTAGCATATTCGCGAAAAAACAAAATGCATCGGTGATGCCCTCCGCTGAGATCACACACGAGCAGCTGGGGTGGGGACTCCTATGCATCACCTTGCCTATT